>NW_024582034.1:0-168076 GCF_017639235.1 Corvus kubaryi
AAAAAAACAAAAAAAAACAACAACAACAAAACAAACAAACAAACAAAAACAAAACAGAAAAAACAGAAAAGGATTGTTTTTCTGGAGAAGTAAAGCTGCTCAGAACTGGAACAGCATGAGAAACTGGTCTGCTTCAATTCCACTTATGGAGAGAGGGGAGAAGAACAAGCAAAGAAGGAAACATGGAAATCCCAGGAAGAGACTCAACCCCCTGGTGTTAGTCATCCATGTCTGAGCTAGTCACCAAGGCTCACCTTCAGACAGGCAAGAAACTTCTAAAATTGCTTGCTTTTCAAGCCTTAGAATTCTCCACCTCTCTCGACAGATATTACAAAAAGCTCACAGTGACTAGTGCAGAAGGAGATGACCCCACCAGAGACACATGATCTAGCTGAGATGGATTTCATGACCTATTCCCTGTTCTCAGGCTGACCTGCTTGGTCTTCATGGGGGAAGCACACAGAAGAATGAAGACTGAAGGCAAGCCAAGGAAAGACCAAGCATACAATAGCCTGGGCACACTTTACCACTGCAAGAAGCACATACAGATGTCACTTACAGACTGAAAAGCAACAGACAATGGACTAAAGAAATTCACAGAGCTTTGATATTTACAGACTTTCATGTCTACACCCATAAGAAGTAGGGCACCAGGAACATACATAAAAACTTATAAGCAAATAAAACCAAATATTATTTGTTGCCATGAAATCAGGTCTATTGGCCTGAGCAAACATCTGGCGAGACTCTCCAGAGTTTCCTGTCTGCCAGCCATCCAGGAGTGCAAATGATGCCAGATAAAGTGAGGAAGAGCAGCTGAACTACATGCATTTAGAGGAACAATTCATTTGTTACATAAAAAATTATACTTTCTCCAGACAATACATACAGCTGATGATGGAAAGATGTATTCAAAATAAATGCAGCAGGGTGAGAGTGGGTCTAGTGGTAATAACTTGGCAGCAGCTGACACATGCTGGAAGAAGAGGGTCAGATTAGCCTGGCCTGCTTGGCCTCAGAAGAGAACAATCCCAAGCAGTAGCTCAGATTGCTTACATGAAAAGATGGCTCTGATCCCAGAAAAGTACAAAGCAAACTAACACCTTCTCAGTCAGAGTTGGTGGGAAAAATCTACAAGATGTGTGGAGGGTTCCTGCCAAAAACTTAAACCAGGGCAGAAGAAAAAATTAGGTCAACATTTCTGTAGGAAATTGGACTGCATGCAAAGGACAACGCAGAAAAGAAAGTCTGTTGCAGGGTCATAAATTTTCTCTACAGAAGGAAAATGACCTTGATCACTAGAAAAAAATTAAAGAAAAAGCTGCAAATTCTCAGAAAACTGCAAGGTGTATCTTTTCTCTACATTTCTGTGTTACAGATGAAACTGCAAAAGAAGAAGGGTGCCACCATTAATATTTCAGAAAGTTCATTCCTAGAAGGAAAATGAACTGAAGGAAAAATTCACAACACTTTTCAGTCTCTAGAGTACAGAACAGATAAGCAATGTCTGACAACTGCCAGTTGAACACAGGATAGATTCAGTATAGCCATGAAGACAGGTATTAGTACCCCAGAAACACTCCCTACTTCTTTACCACAGCTTCCATATCTGCTTTTTTAAGGACAGATGGATACCCCTCCCTTTCACAGCATCAGTGCAACATTTAAACCGTGGGGTCTATACAAACCCCTTTCTCTGGTTCTCCTGGGAGGCAGGACATGTTACTTGCAGCACTGTTGGTACAGGACTCAGGTCTAATTTAATTCAGTGGTGTGGCTGAAACCAGATCAGGAGCAACCCTTGCCTTGGAAGTGGCTTTATTACCACAGTAGAAAAGGCTGCATTCAAGGAAAGATTTGAGGTCTTCCTCTCTTTCTTCTGCTCCACCATTCTCCTCAGTCTGGGCCTTAGTGAGACAGCTCTGGAGTGTCAGCAGTTACCATTAGGGACACAAAGGGTAACATCACCTTCAAGCTGATAACCAACTCAAGAACTATCTGTGCTTGTTCTTTCCAACTCCTCCAAGGGAAATACCTGTCCTTGCCACGTTGCAAGGTGAGGCTCCAGTGGTACCAAGATCTGAAGCTTGGAAGTGCTTCTGGACTCTTAAATAATGGAAAAAGTCCTTTTCTTCCTTGTCACAAGCTGCCTGGAAACCACAATTCAGGTAAGGCACTCTAGACAGCTCCACGCTAAAGTAGCTAAAAATAAATCCTGCTTCTCAAGCCAAAAGATTTGTGCAACAGCTGGTGGGGCTGAGCTTAGGAGAAAGAAGTCTACCAGCACCAAATTTATGGCCTTTGTTTACACAGAGTAGTAAAAACTAGTAATTGTAATGAAAACAAATGGACCAGTTTATCTCTTTACTTTGATTTCCTTTCCAGGTGATTAAAAGCTGCATCAAGAGACCTCATTGCAGCCCAAGGTTCTTCTCTAGCATTGTACAGCCAGATTGTCTTAAGCATGGAAAGAGAACATGCCCAGAGTGATGCATGTCTGAGACTCACCAGAGCTGCTCAGTTCCCCACAGATGTTGTGTAATAGATGGGACACTAGAAACAGGCTATTTTGAAAACTGGTCAAGAGAGAAATTAAATACTAAATAAATTTCCATCATCTGTCCCATACAGAGAGGAAAAAGAAAGTAAAGGTTTCAGAAGCTGGGAAGGTTGGGGGTTTTTTTTGCATTTTAAGAAAAATATTTCACATGCTTGTCAGTAAAGTTAGATCTTCAGGCAAAAGAAATTCAGTCTCCATCCCACCGCAGTAAGACACTGGTCAGGGATCTTCTGCACAAAGACGAAATGCTTTGGAAATGTCTGACTCCATGTTATACTTGTACAGCTCATTTCAGACCTGGTTTCTAATGAAGTCAGGCAGATTAAGACAATGCACTGATGTCAGGTTTCACGGTTTCATAGTTAAAAAAATGCTTTCACTCAATGGATCCACTTTAAACCCGATGCTGAAAGCAAGACTTGCCTCTCTCTGTTTTGCCACTGCATCTCCAAGAAAAAGACAAAAGTGGATTAAACTGGTAAAAAAAAAAGTCCATTCCAAAACCTTCACAATTCAGTTTCTTTTAAGCCTTATTGGTTAAGCACACTCAGCCAAAAATCTGGCACTTCTGCTCAGAGCAGAGCATCTTTTCTTTTCTACTCCATGACTGGTTTCTAGCAGAACAAGAAGTCCAGATACAGCTGCAACAGGAGCAGTGTCACAAGTAAGTGTCACAAAGAGCTTAAGGTGTGTTTTAGCCATGGGTGGAAAACAGGTTCTCTTTCTTTCTGCTTTTCCCCCACCTCCAGAAATGCTAGAGTGGTGCCGAAGCAAGATGAAAAATATTACTTCCATGATTTTTTTTCTTAAACTGAAAATCTGGAGAAAAAATATGTTCAATTTGGTCAATCAAAACATTTCAATCACTTCTAAAGAATTTAGCTTTAGCAACTTGCAAAAGATACTATAAATAGAAATGCCATTTTGAGGGAAGGCTAACTTTTCTGATTGCTTATTTATTCCTTTCTCCATGATATTTTAACCATTTCAAAATCAGCTATAAAGTTTGGTGGAGGACTAAAGTAGAGAAAGGGAATGAGGGATCAATACTGGAACCATGAAGAGATCAGAATGGGATGGAGATGGCAGAGCTGCCTCCTGCTACCAGAGGCTACAAGGCACACCAGGAGTTATCTTTACCAGTATTTCTTCCACCGACATCCAGTAGGCACAGCCAGAGGCAGAGAAGGTTTCAGGTTGCTCCTGTTGTCCCCAGATGCTGCTTCGATCCTTTTTCCCCTCTCTTTAACAGTCACAAAAGACTGAATTGGCTCTAATGGCTGTTGATTTTTCTGTCTCTAAGCCGGGCTGATCCCTTTGTCCACCTTCTTCAGCTTAAAAATCATTAGGCAGTGTTGGATCTGAGGTCTGTGCTAATTGGATCCACCAACCACGTGGATAAATCCTATGCTGCTGTGCAGGTCAGCCTGCACTGAGGAGCTCTGTGTCCTCCCAGCCTGAGGAAAATGTTCTTTGCTCCTGTGGGCTCCACATTGTAGGCCTTTAGAAGTCCCTCCTTATACTCCATCAATGGTTATACTCCAGAAGTTTAACAATAAGGGGAAATAAATGTGAACCACATGTCTAATGGGAAGATTTTTCATTCAAATGTGCTTTATTGTGTGATATATGCCTTTAATTACAGTGCAAGCATCTGGGTACATTCGTTGCTATTACAGACCAATCCTTCACGTTTATTGAGCATAAGACTACAACGGACAAAGCAGGAGAGGCTGAGACATTAGCCAAAGTGGGACATAAAGCTACAATCACATGCTTGGCTGTTCTTCTCCTCCTTCCTTTACAAACCCTGTGGCACTATCTGTAGGTTAACCTCTATATTATACAGACCAGGATTTAATGGCAGAGGGACTTTTTCAGATGAGTGGAAGAAATAGATTTCACATCCCCAAACCACTTTCCAAATTCAACTAAGATTTTTCTGATTTATTTCTTTATGTGGAAAAAAACATTTCTGAAAGTGTGTGGGCATTAATGAATAGGTTTTGAGACTGCATTTAGAACAGCGTTTTATTCTGAGATGTAGTCATTGTTCATGTAAAAAATTTCACACAGCTTGAAAGAAATACTAGTCTGGTCTCAAGCAGTATATGTCATTTAGGCAAAATTAAAGCAATGTATTCTGCCCCAGTTTAAATTGTACATTATTTAACACATGCACCTGCCACCCAATGCAGTTTTCCACTCATCAGCATCTTCACAGATAAGGGTGGTTACTCGAAACAGTTCCTCAGTTTTTGCGACCCGTCACCTTCAGACACTGAGCAGACACACCCCTGAACTCATCTCACACAGGTGAAAATGCTATTCTCACTTGGGGTCAGCCCTGACAGAAGGCACATGTCCGTTCCATTCAGTTCTCATCTCACCAGCTGAAGAGCAGCAAACCTCACAGGTCCTTAGGACCTGCACCCCACTTCTCAGAGTGTTGAATTTCTTGACGAAGTCAGAGCTGTCCCACAAACTGTCCCTACTCTTCTAGTCCATTCACCCCATGAGGGCACTGTGCCCCCTCAGCCTGAGGCCATGGGTTCTGTCAGGGATTTATGATGCAGAGCAGCATTTATAGGCTACCACCACACAGGTTCTACCTCCATCTCTTTTGGTCATGGATATGACCCCAATGCCATCCTGAAAGTCTTCTGGGAAACTATAGTAGATGAAGAGATACTGCTTGGGAATTGTACAGGTTTTGCACTGGGAGAAATCCCTCTCTGGACAACTCTGGTCCACATACACCACCTGTGCTCTATTACTGCCTGGGCAGATACTGGACCGAGCCAGCCCAGAGAAAGGCCCACCTTAGTTACTGGGAGTCTTATGTCCCCTAAAAGAGAACACAGAAGCTGCTCACAGCACAACTCTTACTGTGAATTAAATTCTGTGAGCAAAAAGATTATAAAAACAAGGTAGAAATCTTCAATTTCTGATAGCATTGAAGATGTAGCTTCAGCAAATATTATCTCCTACCCAAACACCCTTGCTCTTGTACACTGCATTCTTTTAGGCCATCTCCATTACCACGTACTTTTCATATCCTGTCCTATAATGAATCAAGAGGCTTCTGCAAGCTTGAACATATAATATAATAAAGGAAGTTAGATCCCTTTCAGCATCACTCTCTACTCAACAGCCAACTCTGGTCTCCACAAGGGGCTCTGCTGTCTTGAAGATATTCTCCAGTACTGCTCTTACTATAACACTTAAAATTCAGTGGAGTAGTTCATCTCTAGCTAGCCAAATTTATTTTTGACCAGATTCCCTGGCAATCCATGCCTTGGCAATAGGCGACAACTGAAGGGAAAAGCAGAGCCTGATTATACAGGCACCCATCTCCACACATACACAGCCAAGCCAGAGATCACATGCAGAAAGGGAAGAGTAAAAGGTCTCATGGAATACGAGAGATTCCTCCCTGCACCTCACAGAGATTCAGTTTATCCCAATCCAAATGGGAAAGGGAGACTGTTTACAGGAGGAACCCAAATGAACAGCATCATTGTAAATACCAGCTATCATCAGGAACAATTTAGCCTGACAGCTGGAGCAGAAACTGTCACTGCACTGAGGCATCACTGCCAGAAAAATCACCAAATGAGAAACTCACATGTTCCAGGGCTCCCTCCGGGCTGCTGGGCAGACACCATTTACACTGTCATCTTTGATTCATCCATCACCCAGTTCCTGCAATCAAACTGTGTACCTTTGGAATAAATGAATCTGCAATTGCAAATCATGCAAGAAAAAGGAAGCTCTTATCTAACCTCTCTCAGCAGCTCTCTAGGTTTGTAAATATTCTGTGGTGTCTATATTTAATCTATTTATCCCATTTACTGAAACTCTAGGTACCTTCAATCCACCTTACAAAGTAGGGTGAAGAAAAAAGCCCCTACAAAGCCCCAAGAGTAAACAAATTTGATTCAAGGCAACAACTATAGACAACAACAACTCACCAAACTTGACATAATGTAACTTTAATTCCTGGAGTTAACCTAGCTTTGCAGTGATGGTACAGCGTAACTCATAATGGAAGGCTGCAAAGGAAAAATAGAGCAGCCTTCTCCATGCTGTCACTGGAGAAAAAGTACAACTCATCTAGCTAGGGAATAGCAGAGTCAATTTTGCAGCAGAACTTTCAGACTCATGACATTTGTGCCGCTGGGTATGTGTGCATAACTCTTGCGGACTTGCACGAAGATCTGAGAAAATCAACTGGCCTGAAGCAAGTGCTGTGTTAGAGGACAAAACTAGAGTCCTGTTTTGGCAGCAAAACTTTTGATGACATTATTGTTCTCTCACTATCCGGCAGGAAAGTCCCCTTGGGTCCAGTACATTCTGCTAACATGTTATTTGTACGTGCTGCTATCTCTTGAACACTGCAAGCATAAAATGCTACAAAATCTATATTCAGACAGTTTATGATCACTGAGCCTGTGGCAGAAATGAGATGCCCAAGGTAGGAGGCTGTGGGAAGGATATGGTCTTCCTCCTTTTGCATGACAGAATCACAAGGATTTTCTATGAAGCTTTAAGCTTTGTTGTTTCTTTGATCAATTGCCCTCCTCTCAAAAATATCACCCTTCATTTCGGTGCCTCAGCTCCTCCTTTTATCATACCCACAATACATTCAATGCACCAAAATTTTACTGCATCATGCCCTAACTTTCATTTTATAGCCACCTATAGTCCTATAAAAATCAATTGAACACAAAACTGAAGAATTTTATTACTGTGGAACAACTTCTTATAACTGTCACAGAACTGCTGTGGGGTTTCTACTGCAAAAATTCAAACCTGCACACAGGTGTGTGCACACCCCAAACAAACACCAAACAGGTCACCAGTCTTCCCCAGATAACCAATATGAACACCCAGCTGAAATATGCACCGAAACACAACTAAAGATGTGCAGCATTTGCAACCATGAATAAAGATATGTGTCTTAAAAGCATAAATGCCCTGCAGAAGAACAGTGCTGGAATCAGGACATTACGAAAATCTTGGGGGTTCTCCTCCTTTTTTTTTTCTAATGGTAAAATTTCTAATTCTATTAACTGTGAGGAAGCATTTGAAAAACATGGTTTTCAACATTTCCTCAGTCACAGAAGCATCAAGAGACACGTAAGAGAGGACAACTGAAATTATTCAAACACCTCCCTGATTTTTTCTCCGCCAAACGCATTACTTTCAAAGGACCAATTCATTATTTCTAAACACTTGGGATTGTAGCTCCTGAGGTGCTAGACCAAAAGTCCAGGAACTGGCCTTCTTTTTCACCGCTGACACAATAAGCATGAAAAGCTGAAACATTCACTGGATTACCATTGAACATATGGGACATTTGAATCATCCATGCCTAGAGAGGGGACAGAGGAGTTACAGCTGTTCCTCTGGCAGTTTTATTCCCCAGAATAATTGATTACATGAAGTTTCTATCTGAAGGAAAAAAAAGAAGGAGAAAAAAGAGAAAATTTTTTAAAAAGATGGGTGAATTTTGGTATGTCAAGGTTGAACAATGGAATAGTAGTTGCCTTAACACAAGTAAGAGCTTGCACACAGGCTCTCTGCCCAGGGACTCTGCATCTCTCACCAGGCAGATTTTAGGGGGAAAAAAAATGTGCGCACTGGGAGGTATAAACTACATCTTTCTTGTTTTATGTGAGAAAAGAATACCGTACATGTTTTCAGGTCAGATCCTCCAGTGATGTTAATCAGCATTTCCCTGCTAAAATCAATGGACTCACTGAATATCAGCTGCTACATGTGTGACTGCACACATCTTTTGTAAAGCACCTCAGGTATGCTATCAGATCAGAACATGGTCCATTTCCCCACTGAAAACAAGGACTGGAGACAGGGATGGTTTGTTGTGACTCAAAAAGGGAAGGCAAGAGCAACAGAGAGAAGCCTGTTTGCACAGGGCAATCTGAGAAAAAACATATAAGCTTCTAGTATTACACAAACCTGTTTCACACAATAGGCACAAAGCAATTCGAAATTAAATGTATGAGCTTTTTAATAGACTGCTGTTCTACAACATAAAAGAAGGACCCTCTCTGCCTTGTGGCACGTTTACTACTACAGCACCTGCTGATGAGAAATTCTCACACAGGATCCCCACCCCTACCACACTGGAAGTTCTGCCAGGAAATATCAGCTCCTGCCTGCTGCTTTCTGGAGTTTCTCTTTCTTTGTCTCTCAGATATGCATCTCTCAACTGTGTAGAAAGACTTTGATTTCAGGAAGCTGAAACGCCCTTGCTTTAGGGGTAGAACAGAGAGCAAGGGACAGTCTGCTACTTCTGGGCCTGCCATTCCTACTCCTGACCCCAAGCTGCCAGTCCAGCACACAGAAATGCACCCCTCAGGAAGCACCCCCCCAGACTCTCCCTGTTCTTGGTGGCTGGTGATGTAAAAAACAGGCATGTGCAGGTGCTTGCTTGGGGGGATGAGGGGGAAAGGACTGTACCTTCAGCCCTCAGCATCATCTGTCCAGCTGGCTGCCTCACTGAAAAGAAAAACAAAAGGTTGGGAACTCCTCCTTTGCTTCCACATCATGTTTGCTCTCTCCTCCAGGGTGAGGGTCATTAGAATCTGTAGGCACGACAACAGGAACTAGGAAACTTAATGCTTTTTGCTGTTTTGATCATATTGGAATCATATCCCATGTAATCCATTTTGCATGCGTCCAAGACAGCAGGGTTGGTTTCAAGTCCCCTAATCTCAGGTAATATAGCAAATAGTTACATCTCAGCAAAGGAAATTACTTCCTAGACGCTCAGTGGAGGCCTAGTCAATACAAGTGAGTCCAAGGTACAATTTACCTCATCCTAAAAGAGTCACCTCCATTTGCTTCCAGAAATCAATCAACACTGTTCAGCAGATCACCACCAACTACGATGTGAAGCCGCAACACCCAATGTAGGCGCACATCGCAACGTTTTAGATCTCTACAGTCAAGCAAAATAAATCATGGTCCTGGTGTTCTTATTCTTCAGCCTTCTTCACTCTTTCATTTTTGTGCCCATCTGCTATATTTATAACCACTCTTCACCCCACTTAGGCTCCAGATAAAATCAATATACTGCCATGATTTAGCATGGCCCAGGAATAAACCACAGGATCCTTGCTCAGTTACACAATAAAATAGGTTGCTCCAGCAGAAGAGCACATCTAAGCATCAAGTGTGTCTCGCTCCATTTATCTCTATATTTCCCTTTTCAAAGTAAAACTTGCTCATGAAGTATCTATAACATAAATAACAAGCAATAGGAAAGTCTGTTCTGGCTAAATCAAGTTTCACAAGCCATTACTTTCTCTTCGCCACCACAAATCATCACAAGCCCAAAGTTCAGTATTTTGCCAGGACAAAATTCATTGGGCATTTCTGAAGTACAGCCAGGGTTGCATAATTTAATTTCCCATCTCCTATTAAAACTGCCAGGCCTACCATAATCAGAATGATAAATGTAGAGTCATACGTCTTCTTTCCGACAGTAATGCCCATCAATACTTCAAATGCAAACAATTGTGACATCTGACTTTATAAAAATTACCTGGTGCACCAACACCACTTAATTAAATCATTTTAAAACTGCTTTTGTTATGTTTAATGAATGATATATTATACTGCAATGAAACATGCAGCAATACAAATACTTCACAATGCCAACAATTAAGGCTCACTTCACTTACGGCAATTGACAACACAAGTGCTCCTCACTTCATTCAGCTTGTGCATTCCAAATGAACTGGTTAGCAAAAAAGGGTGCTTCTTTGCTAATGAGTTTTGTAATCAAGGCATCTATTTTAATTTCAAATTGGCTAGATTGGGGGAAATTGCTGAACTAAATGACTGGTTCTAATTAGGATTATAAAAATATTCATCATGCTGTAGAATTAGCGCAAGGTCTTGATTTACTGACATTTGCATATAGCTTTAGTTTAAGAGTGGAAAAAACCTCCTGATAAATTGTCTTCCTTTTAATGAATTGAACAAACACTATATCTGTTTGAGTTGTCCTTTCATTTAAAGGCACTGATACATATTCATGATTTGTAAATGAAGTTAAGTGATTTCAATTCTTCAGTTCATTATCATATTGAAGAAGAGACTTCTGTAAATTGCCTTTAAATATTCCCAATCTCAAGGGTTTGGTGTGGGGTTTGGTTCTTTTTGTTTGGTTTGCGTTTTTTCTAACTTCACTAACATTTCAGTTTATCTGTTTGATGGAGCCCTGCCTGCCTGGGAGAGCTGCTGGCAGGTGGCTTGTCCAGCAACAGACACATGATATGTTTGTAGAACCTGATGTTCTCAGAAGAGTATTCAAAAGGCAAAGAGATGAAAGGCTTATTTGTGGTTAAGTCATGGGAACAGGACTCTATCTGCATTCAGTTTCTGACTTTGTTATAGTCCTCAGTGGTAGTTAGGCAGTGAAACACTTTAATGACCTGTGCCTGAATACACTAGAGATACTCAGGGGACAACGCTTTGTCTGTCAGCCTCACGTTTAATTGCAAGCACTCTCAGGCAGGGATTGCTTCTTAACATGAATGTGCAATACAATGGACCAGTCAGTATGGTAGGGATTTCTATGAACAGTTACTATAATATGGCTCATATTAAACATGAAACACTATGTGTTCCTTTACAGCTGGACAACACACTCACTTTATTTCCTTCCTCAGTATGGTAGGCCTGTAGGAGTAATTGTTATTATAGCAGCTTCCTCAATCTCTTTCCATTTTGGGTGAAGAAAAGAATGCAGTAAGTGTGCCTCCAGCTTCGCTCTGTGGGGTGCTCAGATGTCAAGTGATTGGTGCAAGATAAATCTGAAAGCTGAGCACTGTATCCATAGGACTGGAACCACAGTCATTGTGCCCTTCAGGTACCAATGAACCCTGATGAGAAATTAGCCCTGGTGTGTTCTCTCACACCATACAATGAAATGGTGATTCTACCATGAGGATCCACGCAGGAGCAGAAAGAGCTTATTTTCCCCGTTAGAAATAATGTTCACATCTTTCTAAGAAAAGCTGAGTTTCACTCAAAAGGTGCAGTCTCGAGCTGTTGTTGATAAAAGGAGTAGTTACTCACACTTCTGACGACGACAATTAAATTCCAGGACCAGGAATGCTGCTGAGGAGCAGGTAACAGCTCTGGGTGCCTGCTAATTTAGATCAAAACGAGATGTGAGGCAGCCACCAACCTGCCTCTCCTCATCAGCCCCATACCTCAGTTCCTGAGGAAAGAAAACCTACAGGCCTGGGCCAGAGTCACATCTCACTTCAGACATGCAGCAACTCTTAATTGCTTAATTTCAGCACATCTGCAGTAGCAGCTGCTATCCTGGAATTGCATTTCCAACATTAGGAGTTCCAACTCAAAGTGCAATATCCTCAACTGAACACAACCCTGAAGGCCCCATGTGCCTAGGTTTCCTTATGGAGCCCAAAAAACTGAGACCAAAGAGCACTTACTGGAGGCACTCAGGACTGGACTGGGTGATAGATAAACACATCTAGGCTCCCTTTCCCATGAAAGGTTGGGCCAGATGATCTTTTGAGATTCCCTCCAACTTGGATTATTCCATGTGTCTGTGAAAATAGCTCATCACAAAGAATCCCAAATATGAATGACTGGTTGGAATAAGGTGCCTGTATTTCTAGAAGCAACTCCCCCTGGATTTCTCTGGCAGCACACTGCCCAACTGGACATTGTGAAAAAAAAACCCCAACCAAACAACCCCACCCTTAGTTGCCTTACTGCCCTATGTCATACTGGGAGACTGGGCCTAAATTCCAGGGGAGAATTTTACCCGGAGCAGAGACACTGCCTTCATGGCTCTGCTTCTGTGTCTAAAACATTATAAAAAACCCAAAAAAACAAACAACCCAAACTTTCCCATGTAGTCCCAAGTGTTAGCTGTGATTTGTTTTTTTATAAATTCAGCAGTGTCTAGTCAAGATAGTCAAGGCAGTGACATGCACTGCATTCAATTTTCAGATAACTTGCCACATCTCCCACACCAAAGGAATCTCCCCAGTCAGATCTGATACTGTCTGCCAGGTGCAACTTGGTGATACAGCAGAATGTTATCTTGCACCTCTTATTTATCACCTCATTCAAAGAGATAATGAGATACCCACTTTCTTTTGTTCACTTTCTGCTGAAGATTAAGCCCTATGGAGAGAGAAGCCACTGATTGCCAAACTTCTTGTTTATCTAATGTTCTCAAATTTGTAATGGTGTAGCTGGGGAATTTAAATTGGTATGTTATTGAATTATTCTGTCTCTTACCTATTCCCAGCAGGTTCCAAGTTGCAGTTTGGTCTGTAAGAAGAGGTGGAATTGTATCACCTTGCATACCTGGGTTTTTTTTCTCTTAACAATGGTGATTTGAAATATTTTAAATATCTCTCTCCCTATTCGGTAATCTTTTCTCTTTTAAACAAATTATCTTTTTAAAATTATCTTTTAAACAAATATTCATGCAGGAGAGTTGTGCATATTGCTCTGAAAGTTTCAATGTCATTCTGAGAGAAATTCCATGGAGTTGGAAACGCCCTTCCATTTCTACCTCCAGACTGACCCATTCCCCAGAGAGGTATCGGAGTGTGAGAAGTTTTGCCTATTGAGAATTACTTGGTTCCTTGGATAAATGAGACAAATAATAAGACATTCGACATATTAGCATCAGAAATGTAAGATCAACTCAAGATATTCCTCCCCAGTCACTGTGACTGGCAGCAATGAAATCTGTACCTTAAGCTTGTGCTGGGAGACTTGAAGCTTTCACAGCCCTCCACAGAGAAGTTCTCCAGGCTTTCCAACAGACAATATTGCACCTTTTTCATATATTCCCCTTCCCACCATATTTTGATACAAGGATTGTTTAAAATGGTTTCCTATGTATTTTCTGCAAATGCAAAGTTACCCATGAAAACTGGAGGCTGAAGGCCCATTTTCCCTGTGTACTGGGTTATATAACCAAGTGTCAGTATGGACACTCCCAGTGAGACCCAGTCTGACCTGCAGCAAATTGTCTGTAACATTTACATATTGTCCACCTTCTGCCAAAGGCCACTTAGGGGGCCATTAACAGAACCAACACGTGCACACATCAGATTGCACTATTTTATCAATAAAGTAGACACACACACACAAAGCTACTGGGAAGAGATCCAAGATTTTCAACTCACAAGATGCATTTAATCTCCCAGGACCTGATAGTTATACAATGTCACATAGCTGCTCTGGAGGGAATAGTAAACCCACCCATGTTTGCTTAAAGCCCCGTAAAAACCTCCTCCTGCCTGTGCTTTATACACTGTGAGAAGATATCAGGGTCTATGAACTTGCTACGTGTTCATGCCCACACACAGAGATTTCTTGGCTCAGCCATGCTGCATTTATGTGATCATACAGGAGAGTTAGCAAGGCAGAGGAGGGTCCTAATTGGCTATAAAAATTAAGAGCAGGAACGATATGCTGAGTTGACTCATACCAAAAAAGTATCCTCAATAACTCCTTGGATACTACAAAGAGAAAACAAATGGTGGTAACTGTGATTTGTCCTTAAATCAACAAAGTAACTAGCAGCCACAGAGCCGTCTATCTTTCAGAAAGCCTGCTGAGCTCCCTCTCACTGAATCTTCTCCTGGGAATTGCCCTAGGCAGGAAAAAGCAGGACAATATCTATGTGGCAGTGGTAATAAAAGATTTGGTGCCTGGTTTTGCATACAGCTATTTCAGTTGATGGAAGTGGTAACATCACAAAGTCTTTGGCTTTCTCAGTATGAAGCCGTATTTCAAAAAGTTCTGTTGAGAAGAGATGGGTTCCTCCTCTTAAAGAAGAAGGTGTTAGAATATGGAATAGACTTTCTAAAACGCCAACTTGGAAGAGACAATGATTCTGTTAAGAGGACATTCAAAATGTGTTATTTTTGTTTAGTTGGTTGGTTGTTTCTTTAATCAGCTAGATAAATACCTTAATATTGTTGTCAAATGTGCAGGAGTTAGCTAAAAAGAAGGACGGATGTTTAGGATGAAAGAGTCATTAAAAAAAGGCTTGAATCACAGCCATGGAACTGTAGGTCAGAAGACCTTAGAGGAAAACCTTTTAATGGGAAGATCCAAAACACTAACTATTTTCATTTCATACAAAAACTTTAATATTGTTTTCTATTTTTATAAACAAAACAATTTTAAAATATTTTTATCTAGGTGGTTACCAAATTCATTATTTGTAGGGACATAAAGTGTTGGTATTTCATTTTACTGTGTGGAACATACTACGCAAAATGGATTTTCAGATTCATCATTCTTATTAATTTCTGAGTTGACCACAGCTTGTTTAAAATACCACATTATTATTATTTTAATTGAAAGAGAAAAATAAGACAAATATTAATCTGAAATATACCTTTTAATCTAAGATATGAAATTAATTTTTCCAACTTGTTTACTCATTCACAGTTACATGAGGATAGATTAGATCTTCCCTTAACAGTTTCTGCTGCGGGGAGTCAAATTGTATGTACTTGATTTGTTTTCAGAGTTATTTGTATTTTTAAATCTGCCACTAAAGGAGTCATTAAAATATAATTTAAGGCTCAAACACACTTCTAGAACTTAGAGGGGTGGAAGAATATGGTCTCCCACTGTAGCAGTGGCTGCACTGCAGAGCATCCAGCAAGTCACCTTCCTTGTCACAGTATCTGTAGGTGAATATTATCTCCAGGTTGCAGGCTAATGATAAACTTTATATTTTATTTCCTCTCATGCATCAAATCAGAAGTGTTTCAGAGCAGTTTTATCCCCAAAAAATGGACATATAAACTGAAAAAGCAAGCACTATTTGATCCAGCTCCACCTATTTTGTGCCAGGCAACTTCATGCTGCCTCACAGGAAAATGGGCACAAAAACAAAGGACAGAGGAGTAAGAGCAGGACTAGGCTGCAGTTGGACAATTAGGCCCTGACAGCATGGCATCCCTTTGGATAGCCTCCTCACAACTACAGAGCACTACTGTAGCCTCTGTAGCCACTTATTTTAGAAGCTCTTGATATCTCTTTTCTGGTGAGCAGCAGAGAGATCAAATGGTCATTGCCGTTGGCACGATCTCATAACCACATCTAGGAGAGAAGGCACAGCACAGTAGAGTGGGAAGGTGTGAGATCCAGATCTGGTTTCTAGAGAAAAAGAGAACAACCACAACAATCTTTTGAAGATGCGAAAGACATGATGAATATTCTTAAGTATATGGGACTTAAAGCCTAAAAGAGACTTGATTCTTGCATTGGCCTAACCTAAGAGAAGGAAAAGGCTGACCTCTGGTTCCCACTCGGCTGTGGCAGCACTCCTGCTTCCAGACATGCAGGAGTGCATTACACTGGCCTCTCAGAAGACTTCATCTGGGGATTTCACATGGCACTGCTGTCAGGCTCTAACAGCACTGCCCATTATCTCAGTATCAGCTGTGACTGCAGCGAAGCTGCGTGATCCTGAGTCAGAATGACAGCTCTTTCACGACTCTTAGTAACCCAAGATGTGGCTCAGCACAATCTATACCTTAGTTATGTTAAACAAACATTTCAACTGGGAAAAGCACTGCTCTATGGTTCCATTCTAGGACCCACATTGAACCAGCACTTCAAGCTATCCTTCTGACCAGTGAAGGAAAGCATCATGAGTGGCCTTGAATGCAAAGGCAGACATAAAGGAAAAGCCTGAACTTGGCATTGCAACATTTCCATTGGACCAACAAGCTGCAGACCACCTAATCCTTGCTCTTACTCTGTGAACAGTTTTATTCAGTTTCTGGGATAAAATGCAAGCAGCTTCAGGGTGTTTCTAGCTCAGTTTATTTTTCTTATCTTTCTCCTGGGCAGAAGAGAGCAGCTGAGGTGTGCACACAGATGCATTAGTTTCAAGGAGTAGAAGCAAAAATGCCCTGGTCTGCTATTGCTGTACTGGATCAGGGAAGCCTAATTACTACCTCACAGTCAGTCACATGTGCCTATCTTGTATTTTGATTTCTCCTTCCAGTGGCTAACATCAAAAAAAGATTACAAAGCTCTGCAAGTAGAAGTACAGTGCTTCAACCCAAGAGCAGATGCTCTGCACTCGCTGCAGATGGATCTCTTTGCAAATGCACACTCAGGATGTCTCATCTGGCTTCTCACATACATGACCACCTCATCAGATGCCTGTTTCTTCCAAGCTTGTCTGTATAAACACCAGGATCATGCAAAATCATTACCTCCAGTTTAGAAGTGGCATCAAGCCATTTTGTGACATCAAATAAATAGATTGGTCTTTCCAGCCTACTTCAAAATCCCTGTTACACTGAACCTCTGACTGCAAAAAACTATTTGACATTTGACTAACTCCTTCATACAGTAAGGACTTGATACTATGAAAGGAGTGTATTTACAATAGCTTTGTTCTTGCAAATGTCACTCAAGAATCATCAGTAGCACAGCAGCAAAACAGCTGGTGCCTGCCACAGCATTCTGTTAACAAGTGGGAAGCAGAGCAACAGGAAATTATTTAATTATATTCTCAGTAACTAGTTTGGTAAAACTTGCACCAGCCTTTCAAATGAAATTCTCAAATAGAGAGGCACAGCATTTTAGCTGTATTGTTCCTATAGCTGGGATGTGAGACTAACTAGTTCAGAAATCTTCAACAATAACTGCAGGAATTGAAAATCCCACCCAGAACACACCCCCACACCTGAAAGGTTAACACACATGTTTGGTTTGTGTGGAAATGTTTTCATAGCAGGGAGGGGGCTAAAGGGGTGGCTTCTATGAAAAGCTGCAAGAAGCTGTCCAAGAGAGCAAACACCAGCCAGCTCTGAGATGGACCCACTGCTGGCCCAGGTCAAACCCATCAGTGACAGTGGCAGCACTTCTGGGATAACATCTTCAAGAAGTGAGGGAAAAAAAACTAACTGCCAACTTCAGCCAGAGAGAAGTGAGAACATGTGAGAGAAACAGTGCTGCAGACACCAAAGTCAGTGAAGAAGTGGAGGCGCTCCAGGCACTGGAGCAGAGATTCCCCTGCAACCCACAGTGAAGACCATGGTGAGGCAAGCCAACCCCTTGACCCATAGAAGGGTCGGGACTGGCAGGACAGGTAAGCCCACAGGGGACCCACATTGGAACAGTCTGTTCCTGAAGTCTGCCTCCCATGGAAAACATCCCCACTGGAGTAATTCATGAAGAACTGCATCCTGTGGAAAGGACTCACATTGGAAAAAATTGTGGACAACTGTCTCCTGTGGGAGAGGCACCACACTGGAGCAGGGAAAGAGTGTGAGGAGTCCTCCCCTGAGGAGGAAGAGGAGGCAGAGACAACGTGTGATGAACTGAGATCAGCCCCCACGACCTGGCCCCCCTTGCTGCTGGGATGCAGGACAGAGAGAAAATTGTGAGTGAAGTTGAGCCTGGGAAGAAGGGAGGGGTGGTAGAAAGGTGTTTTAAGATTTAGTTTTTATTTCTCATTACTCTACTCTGATTTGATAGAGTAGCGTAGGATAAAGTAGATAAGCAATTGATAAGCAATAAATTCAATTAATTTCCCCAGCTGAGTGTGTTTTTCCCATGATGGTAATGGCTGAGTGATCTCTCCCTGCCCGTATCTCGACCCACAGGCCTTGCACTACATTTTCTGCCCCCTGTCCAGCTGAGGAGGGGAGTGACAGAGTGGCCCTGGCGGACACCTGGCACCTAGCCAGGGTCAACCCACCACAATGAGGAAAACTTAGTGGTTATTCAGCATGGTTTTGCTTTCCAGAGTCTAGGGATGAGAGAAACATAAGAGAGGAAAGATAAAAGCTTGGCAAGTGTTAAACTTCGTAGAATTTGTAACTTGATCATCCTGTGTCTCAGCTTTGGGCTGTAGTGGAGACTGCTGCTCCAGAACTGAAGCACACATCTCCTTAGCCATGGCACTTTACTACCACATTGCACCTGCTCTACTCAGCACCCCTCAAGACAGATGAGTGCAATGCAACAGCAAACTTGCTACGGACAAAGTAACAGACTGGAGATGTCTCACTCACAGAAGGCACTGCAAAGTGGCTTACAAGTGGCACAGAGGAGTTTGTCATCTGTTGCTGCTCCCTGATTTCCAGTCTGCAAGCAGAATGAGCACCCCTCAATGCTCACCAGCCAGCTGTTACAGACCGACTCAGCCTGAGCACTCCATCCCCAGAGACAGCTAGAAATCTGCGCCTACGAATCAATAGATTTTTAGAACAGCTCCATATGTCATGTCAAATTTCTAATTCTTTTCATCTTTTATCATATTTCCACCACTGAGGTTTGCACACCCATCATGCTCACTGTAACACTCAGCTCCTTTTAGCAAACTGGCTTTGGAGTCGCTGCATGGCTTTTGAGCACATTTAAACCTGCAAAGTGAGAACAGCAAAGCACACGATAAATTCTTCATCATCCCTGAAAGTGAGCAGTTCTAGACAATATCCCCTTCAACTCTTAGCTCATAATCATTGAAACATTACATCAATTGCTCACCTTTTGATCCAGACTGTAGGCCAAGATCCACTCCTCCTGCTTGGGGTGGAAGAGCAAGCTCTGGATATAGAAGTTCAAACGGTACTTCTGGTAGGTAGCCCCTTCATCAGAGCTGATGAGGATGCTGCTCTCAATCTCTGGATCACTAAGAAGCATGATCTAAACAGAAAAACGGAGGGAAAAGAGTGTTAATGGAAAAGTGAAACTGAACATCATTTAAGAGTGAGGTCATGCAGCACTGACTCCTATTAGATGTACTCAGACCATCACTCAAGAGTGTAACAGCCCACAGAATTAGCGTGGGGTTTTAGCCTTTCTATTCCATTTTATTTGGCAATTCATTTGCTGATTTATTTGGCGATTGCCATTTTTCATTTTATCTGGAAAAATTCAGAAAGTCCAGTAAGGATGAAAAATTCTATGTATCAAAGTTGATTTTGGCTGGATATAGGAACATCAGGCAGCCACACCAGGCTTTCCTGGACCCTTTTCTCTCTACCTTTTCTGTCTACCTCTCACCCAATGTGGAATCCTCTCTCCAAAAATAAACAACAGAGCATCCCTGAGATTTAAGGCTCATTATCTGGCAGCTTGCAGTGCAATGAAGGAGAGCATCACCTCTCTGGAAGCACAGAATGCCTTCCTGCATCACCTGCTGGCATCTGGGTACAGTGCACATGCACATGTGCAAACACTGACACGATCTCGTATATCACGCTCCCAATGTGTACAGTAAGAGACCATCATTCAGTCAGTGAAAACATAATTTTCCTCAAGCACAGGAAAAGTATATGACCTCAATTTGTACAGGGAGGAAAACACTTCTGAGCCTCTAATTTTAATTAGAAAATTATTACCGATACTTTAAAATGGGTTGATTCCGCACTATCAGATGGCAAACTCTACATAGACATTACCAAGAAAAATGTTGTGGAAACATTACCACCATCTTATTAACATCTGGAGAAAACGACTTCACATTAAAGCAAATACCAGTACCATAAAATAAAGGCAAACAGTGGGAAATAAATTAGAGCTGTTCTAAACACAGCAGGTTGTTGATACAGCAGCTGAATTAAATATAGAAACTGTCTTTCAGCACAAAAACAGATCTAGGAATGGCCTTTTTTAGCTCACTGCAGAATGATCAATTAGCTGAGATCCACTGCAGTTTTGTTTTTTGTCCACATTGACTTCTCTTACCCAGCTTCACAGAGCTCCAACTTCAAGACTACAACGGGGAAATACATTAATTTTGACAGCAAAAAGCAGTTACAAGGAATGGTAAAACCCTTGGTATGTTAGACCTTGATCAAGCAAAAAATTTCAATGCTTGTTTAATCTTAAGCACCTCATTAACTCCATGAAGTCACCAAGGGAAAGGGAGTATAACATCAATGGCTTCTGATCCTTTCCACTAAGAAATGAAAAGCTGAACTAGAGTGAACGTTTTCCCAGGATGAAGCCATCTGTATGAATCCAGCTGGATGTCAAAGCACCTTCAACATCCCTCACATACACCACTCACCAGCCCCAAAATCAATCTCCAGCCACTCCCACAAGAAGCTGCACCTCAAGTAATGAAGAAGTGCACTTGAATTGTGCTCTGGTGCACAGTCTGGGGAACAAGAAACATTCCCATATGCAACTGACTCCCTGGGAACTAGTCTGAGAAGAGGTCTCCAAGATCTCCACCTAGAAAGAAGCTTTGGTGTATTTCTTCTTTCTAATCAGATCAAAATATCAATTTCATTATGCTCCAAACAATAACAATTTCACAACTGTTTGAAAGATATTTTTTTCTGTCACTCTTGACTTAGACTGCAAAGACATTTTATACCCCTGTTCACCTAAAGCATATTGCCTGTGCCAAAGAACTGTAACAGAGTTCAGTAAAAATCACTTGCTTATATGGAATGGAAGAAGGATGTAAGCCCACCCATTTAACAAGACAATCCAGAGAGATCTTATATTTAAAATAAAAGTTACTTCAGGAATAAAGTATTTTCTACCTGATGTCATAGAAGATTACAAAGTTAATAATGCTGTATATTAAAAGGTCACTGCTGGAATTCTGTCCTCAAATAAGGAGTACAACACAGCTAACAGTGGCACGGACCTGAAGTAGCACACACGCAAAACATCTCCTCTCCCCTTTCACACACAATCTGCAGCACTTCTGTGGATAGCTAAAGAAATGGTCATATGAGACCAGAAAGGCAGTATTTCCACCAGATGGTTCACAAATCTGGCCAATTTGTTCTTCTGGATGCATAACAGTGGTTGCAAGATCAGATAATAAATCCACCAAGCTAGGAAAAATGGAAGAACCTAACAACAGTCATATCTAGAGGTGACAGCACATAAATTGTGCCCCGTGCCTTCACCCAGTTCCCATATCCATTCTCCATCCTTCAAATGGAGAAATGAACACATCCAACACCTCTGATGTCATCCATCCTCCCAGGAAAGGCTGATCCTACACAGAGAAGGATAGAAAAACCAGGAGGCTCAGAGTGAAAAACAAAAGCCCACCACCAGCCACACAGCTCGGACGGGCACACACGTTTGTTACATGGCACGCAGAAAAAGAAAAGTGAGCAACTCTGGGCTTTTCTTTTTTTATTGTTTCTATTTTTCTCATGGAAGCTATAGGGGGAGGGAACTTCTAGCAGGGGAAATAGCAGGACATTTGTCAAAGGCCTGAAACCACCACTTCTTATTATAGGACCAGGACGAAGGATCTACCCCAGCAGTGATATAGATTAATCACTTTTCATTAAGAGACATAAACAAACTCCAGTCAGAATGAGCATTTCTGCCAGCACCCTGTGTTGCCATTTATAATTGCCATAAGGAATAGCAAAAGAGCACCAGAGAGTTGTCAAATGTAATTTATAGGGGTTTAAGTTCTAATCATTTTCTATAATATTAAATTAAATGGCAGCCTTTGTTTAAAAGGAAATTACATTTTGTCTTTCTACATTCTAGATTATTTATATATATATAGGCATGTATAAAACATTCTTTTCAGTTGCTTTTTCCTCTAGTTTAAGTGGAGAGGGGAAGGGGAGGCAGGACTGGCTACTGCAAAGGGTTAAGTCCTTGAAAACATGCTTGAGGTGAGTTAGTTTATGCTTCGTACCTTTTACTGACTTTCAAAATCCAGTTAACAATGAATGGCAAGCACCAGACCAAAAAGAAACAGGCTGAAAATCAGACTGAACTTCACATAGTTCCTTAGGAATGGATGCTGAGGAAGAGAGCTGTCTGGGACATGGCGCATCTCCTTTAAAGCAGGAGCTTTGGGGACAGTGGTGACACACACAGAGCTGTTCTGAATGAACTCCAGGTGGGCAGAACACCAGACAGCAGTGGGGAAGCACACAGAAAGAAGATGATATGGAGAGACCCCCTTGCAAGAACATTAACTACAATATATGGACTGAGATCTTCAGTACGTGAGCAGGGAACATATCCAGCTCTGAACGCTTCAAGGGGATTTATCCCAGGGAATAAACAGCACAAGCTGCAGGCAGGAAGAAGTCATACCTATGCCTGCCATAATGTATCTGGTACACAAACCACAGCAGTAGTTAAGAGTCACTCAGATTTGTTGGAGAGTGTGTAGAACCCTTAAAGGAGCTCAAATGCAGAAGCAGGGAGGAGGGAAAGTGACACCGTATTATGGGCACAAATCCACAAAAAAGTCATGCCCTCAGATGGGGTTAATGTAATAAAAACTAGGGTAGGATTTGTAACTAAGAACCTGAGCTCCTGCTAGCCAGCTCAAAATTCCAAGTATGTCACTGGGTTAATATAAACACCTTCCTTGGTATTGCTTTCACATGGGTTATGTGCAGGTGGATGAGTTAAGATGGTGACATACTCCTCTTCCTCTGCGCCAGGGTAGCCAGGCACAAAGACAGCTGTGATGTGGAATACTGAACTGTACAGCAATGAGCCAGCACACTGCTCACAGGCACAATGCTACAACATCCTCTACTGGCATGGAGATACAGGTAGCCTGAGCACAGAGATCACAACAGAGATCTGTTTTGTACATAGCTGAATTAGTTAATAAACCACCCCTGGACAAAAAAAAAAACAAACACCAACCAAAACAACATGCCACATAAATGGCATTTAAATGGCATTTTTATTAATATTAGCTTTCAAGGAATCCTTTTATTTTTCTCAACGAACATAAATTTTCACTGTAAATTACCAAAGCACATCTCCCTAAATCAGCACAGACCAGTTTATAGGTGCAATAATCTGTAGCAATAGTACCACTGAGCTACATTAGCAAAAGAGCACCAGAGAGTCGTCAAATGACTAAAGAAGTTCAAATAAATGTCTTTTGTTCTGAGAAACAGACAGCATTAAACCATTGTGTACTGCCTCCTGATTCTTCTCTTCACTTTAATGCACTTTTCATAAGCAGTCCTTCCCAGAGGTCCCAGTCACATTTACCTATGTAAAAGGCTATTCTAAAAAAAATAAACAAAACAGTTTTAAAATAATAAACAAAAACAACAAAACACCTACAAACCATGCAAGCCACCATAGCTACAAAACAAACCCAGTTCCTTAGCGAAGCATTAGAATTTACTCTGTAGCACTGCATTATCCTCTTCTACAGCTGAAAAGGCAGTTTTGCCAAAAACACTGTTGCAAAGACAGAAAGTTGAGGTTTCATGTTTACAGGTTCATAGGGATTTCCATATTGAATGTGCTCAGCTTAAAAGTGAAAAGACTTTTTTGGGGGGTTTTTGTGGCCTCCCACTAGCCCCTCAACTCAGAAACACTTTAGATCCTTCCTAAAGCCTGGCAACATCTACATCATCAATGAGAAAACAAAACAGATTTTAAAAAAGAAAAATTACTGTATTTTTCTTTCTTTTCCAATTTGATTTAAAACATTTAATGAGTTGTATGGTCCCATGTCTCCTTCCCACAAAGTTTCATAGTAGCTTTGAGTTTAAAAAGCCAAAGAGTTTCAACAATTTGTGCTGAAATGTCAATGCAAATGGAGGATTTTTGCTTTGGATTTTTGATGTCCTTTCCTCCTTTTGAAACTGAGAAATCAAAATCCAGTGACATTTAAAGGCTTAAAGATACAAAAATCATTTTCTTCCTTCAAAACATCAGTCCATCACAAATTAAATATGAACAGTTTGGAACTCTTATGGGAAAGAGTACATTGAAGCATTTTAGATTACATGTCTGACCATCTGAAATTTCTCACTGGCAAATACTTGGCTATTCATTCCCCTCCCATTCTTTCTCTCTCCAACATCATTACTGCAATTAACTTGCCCTGAAAGCTAAAGGATGCCCCCAGAGGTCTGAACGCAACCCAAATCTCTCAGAACACAGCTACACAGTATATCTAAAGCCCTTCTCTGCCATTCCCATGGAGGAGAGGTGCAACTCATTGCAGAGAAAATCTCATCCTTTTTTTTTCCTTCTTTCATCCCTACATGCCATTTCAACAAAAAAACTTCAGTTTCATTAAACCAGCCCAATTTCCTCTGAGACAAAAGAAATGCTGGTACCACAAGTAACTACCTACTTACCAGCAAAAGTAACACCCATATAAATCAGCTAAGCTAAAGGTGTCTTTGAATGATTTGCACTAGTGCCACAGATGTTTGAGAATGGCTAAATACCTGCTCACTGCCCTGGAGATATACTGACCTCTGCAATAACCAGGGGGCAGTGAAAGCAACCTCTGTTTCCTGGTCACCAAGCATATCAGTCAGACAGGAAAAAATGGGACGCATCAGTGATAAAAATCTGCTCTAGAGAGAAATCCTGTGTATTTACTTACAAGAGAAGAAATTCACTCTATTATTTAGGGATCAGCAGCTATGACAAGAGAGACATGTCCTCTCTGGGAAGCCAAACAAGACATTCATGAAGAGGGCAACAGTTTTCATATAATTACTTACTTTATGTCCCAAAAGGAAAATGCTCATTGCAAACCCTTGTGCTACAGAGTAGCCCAGATCTGGGACTCCTTCTTCCTTCACATGGCTCAAAAACTTCCTTAATGTTAAGGATAACCTGTGGCCATCACTCAAGCAGTAAAGGGGCACTGAGCTTTCATGAGAGATAAATTGTCTGGACCTAACCTGTTTCAACTTCTTGTAACTTCACTTCTTATTGCCCGAAATTTAACATTAATGGCAGATTTAATTAATGAATATAGCGCCAGATCACCAACTCTCAGAACCATAGTGCTGTAATCTTAAAGGATGAAGTGCACTGCACTCACTTTATAAGGGTTTATGAAGCATGTGTTATAAAAGTACCTCAACCATAAGGCTTTTATACCTTGGCACTCACTTCAATACAATCCCATAAAACCCAAGCAATCTTTAAGTGTTAAAGGTGACTTTCACTACTGTATTTATTATTGGATAATGAAAAATGACTCAGGCACCCACAGAAACCAAGCAATGAAATAAGAGTTTCCTGAGACTTTAGCATTGGGTCTGCATTATATGTACCGTGACCAAAGAACCAAATAGCTCTCTCAAGACATTTTAGACACTTCACACTAACCTCCCTCCAGAACTTCCTTCCCATCAGGAATTCTTTGTAATTACAAAACAACCTCCAGTCTGCAGAATCAAATTGCTTGCCAGTGAACTTTTCAGATGTCAGCAGTTATTTATGTAAGCATTCAACCCCTCTGAAAGACCTCCTCCATAGACTCCTCCAGTTGTGCCAGAGACTGACAGCTCTCTAATCCACCAAACTGGCTTGAGAAGACAGCAACATCATGGGGAACCCATGTGTGGGTTCCCCATCTTTGCAGCACTGAGAGAGAATGATCAGAGGACACGATGCTGCTCAGGTGACATGCAGGTTCATTGTCTCTGTAGAATGTTTTGCCTTTTGTAGAGGGTACATGAAAGAAGGGAACCATTACTAGAAAGAAAGTAATAAACAGTAAAATGAAAACTTTTCTTTAACATAAAACAGCAGGGTTTTTGAAACAAAAGTGGGCATCAGTGGAGTGCATCAAATGAGGACCAGCACTACCTTGCTTTCTCTGAGGAGATGCACATCAGCCCACCACACTTGTTTACAGACTGGTTAATCTTTTGCTGTCTTCTATTGTCTCTCATATCCAATTATACCCAGACTAAAATTACAACTAATTGTTCATATTTGTACAAAATTGCAAGAGGCTTTTGGCACTTCAGCCATACCTGCCATAAATTGCCACACCAAAACAAAACACTTCACAGAATTCCAAGCTCACACACTCTCTTCCCTATGGAGAGGGAACTCCATTTTAATCACCACCTCCAGCACCTGTGCAAGAGCACAGATGCACCATGCAAGAGGCCTCGAGGATCAGGAGCAAATTAAGGTTAAATTGCATAAAGCAAGAGCTCTTCAAGGAAAACCACTCTGCCATCCTCACTGGCAGGTGGGAAATGAAAATATATCATGGCTGTAAGACTTAGACAAAAATCAGGGCTGGGAAAAGAACACAGATACTCTAAGGCTGCCATCTGAACCTGCCCACTATGCCAAATCCCAGGCTGGATCCAATTTGCATGCAGAGGAGTGGAATAAGCCATCATAACAGACCCAACAAAGCAGAACATCTCATCTTTGTTTTGCTGCTGAGCAGGTCAGAACAACATGTCTCCCCTCTTTCTCTCCTCTTTTTGGCACTGGACACATGTACTTTTCACTTTTAATTACAAGGCACAGCAAGCATTTGCTTGTTAAATTCCAGGTGCCAGTGGGGATGGAAGCCATCCAAAAAGCATGTGTTTGACCTGGCAAAGAATGACTGACTGGCAACAGCCACATGCTTGGTTGTAAAACCTTTTCATTGTCACAGCAAGGCAGCTTTTATCCAAGGTTACTCCAGCCCATTATATTCTTGTTACAGCTGCACATTCTCCAGCTCCCCACAGATCATCGGAGCAAAGGCCTCTGCCACAGTATTCCCACCTTCCTGAGGCCACTTCAGTGCTGTGCAGCTAATTTGCCAAAGGCTTTTCTGTGTCACAGCATGTTCATGCTGAGTTCTCCTCCACAAACTGCCAAATGGGTTACAAGCACCACCACTGGTTTTGTACATCCAGTTTGACCAGCACTTCTATGAATGGGCCTGGACCCGTAGTAGCAGGAACCTCAGCTGGTGACCTTAGGCACCAACCAGTGCTTCCACACAAATGCAAAGCCTCTGACTGATATTATTATATTGCTCTAGAGTCTGGTATTTCTGCATAGCTTAGCTCTGCATGATGCCTTTTTACTCTTCTCGACTCTACACAGGAAAGCCCCGGTTGTTAAAACATCTGACACATCTGTTTCGCGGTCACCAGCTTTGTTCTAGTGACAAGGAACAGCTCTGATCCCAAACTGTGTTCACAGAAAGAGAAAAGCAGCATTCACTGTTATAATTATATGTTATTTGAGTAAATGCATGGTTGTGCTAGTCTCCATAGAACTACAAAGTAATTTTCACCATTACGGTAACTTACCATGTAAGCAGAAATAGTTACAGAAAATAATGTTATCAGTGAGGAGAGGCTGTGTGCAGCACAGCTGCTGGAACTGAGAACACCATTTATATAAAAACACTCCTCTGATTATAGGTCTCACTTGGGAGAACACTTTACATGTGGGTATAAGTTTACTCACAGTAGTTGCCCCATTACAGAAAACAAAAAGATGTGCATGGATAGTTACTCATGGGGGTAAACTTTTGCAGCCTGTATTCAGCAGTCTATTTCATTTGAGGACACTAGAGTGTTTCATGACGCTGTAGAAAAATAAAAATCGTATTATGTATCTCCCTCGAGGCCATTAAATCTGAATACAATTTTAAATGCATCATTGATTCTCCTTTGCTTACCTACTTTATTTTTCTGCTTTTTTAGTCAGACTGCAGAGTGAACATAGACAATAGTCAGCTTTATCACTTCCAGATAGTTCATGTCCAGATGCTTATGATCCATCTCAATTTACTTACCTGGCATCTATTACTCATGTCCCTTACTGTTCCTAATGTACTTCTCTTCCTAACATCCCCCCACTGGAGGAAGTTAAGATGATAGGAGAAGGTCTATCCATTTTCTGGATGCAAGGCTGAGGCCCCCAAAAATTAAAGGTTAAAGTCACCAAACATGACAGCAGTGCAGTGCTTGGCATGGTAGCAGTCAGCTCTAAGCTATCCACTGAGGCTGCAAGCTCTGCATGCTAACTTGGGTGCCAGAGATGGGAAGGTTCTGGACCTAGGAACAGGATTCACAAGTAGCAGCCCACCGGCTTTGACATTTTCCCTTACATTCAATAATTAGCTCCCAATGAAACAGTCCTTGCAGGTTTATGGTGGTAGTCGTGTCTGCAATTACACACTGAGCAGGTGAGTGACTGCCCCAGTGACTGAACCACAGCTGCTACATCCTATTCCAACAGGGTCACTGACACTTCACAGCCTGGGGAAAATCATGTACTTTCCTTTCCGTATCCCTTCATACACACCGGTCACTGCGGTGTCCTAAGAACCAGTGTACAAGGAAACAGAATTGGAAGAGGGGATAAGGGTTTTATCTCCAACACAACCCTGACACTTTGGTTTAGGAATCAATTGGCAAAAGCCAGAAAATTGCCAAGATTACTCCATCCTTTCACCCACTTCCAGGTCCTAGGCACTGCATTCCTTGTGCCCATTCCATTGCCTCTCACATCTCTGAGCACAGCTGCTTCAGGAGTTTAGTTGCTTTCTTGCAGGAATTTTTAAGGATCACAGGAAGGTTCCAAGGGAGACAAAAGATGTCAGATGAGCTTTTTTTGTCAGCAACAGAGAATTAAAATATCATAGGGCCCACTGTAAAAGGCAGAACCAATCTCTCCTCAGAGACAGGACTGGTCTATGTGTAGATTCCCTAGATTTCTAAGAAAACTACAGCTTGAGTTTTCCTTAACTGCATCTGTGCACCACTTAGAAATCCCCTGTCATTACTTTTGGAGTCCAGCAACATCTGTCTGTATACAATGAAAAAAGCCATCTTAGAACCAAGAGGGTGAAGGGCAATGAACTCCCACTAGCGTAAAAAGAAGCCTCAAACACTCTATGACATATTGAAATACCTCTCAAAGATCTAGCTCAGCCAAGCTCCATGCTGAAGAAAACTGATTCTAACACAGTCACAGAAGTGTTTCCAGGTTTCCCAGTGCTGCTTGGGATAAAATATTTTACACAGAATTGATCACACCAGAGGTGACATTAGAGTGACACTAAGAGGCTGATGTGCGTATGCGGCAGAAACTGAGACTGTGGCCAGCACGTGCCCTGCAGACCCTGCTAATCTAGGCTATTAAAATGAGAATTCACTCAGTAATGCTGAGCTTCTCTATTCCTCACTTTGTAAAAGAATGAAAAAAAAAGGATATTTTGCCACTTATTTTTGGGTTTGGGGTTGGCAGGGGATGGGGGGAGGATTTTCCTCAAAGAGAAATAAATAAGTGTTGGTGAACCACCTCCTATCACTAAAGATCAAGGTCAGATCATTATATGGTCTTCAAAAGGACCCACCTGCCCCTTTTCCAAGGGCTGCTCTCCACCCATTCTATTATTTTCCCCTCCTTTTTAATAACAGGATGAAGTGACTCACTATTACTGATTGATAACCCTGCTGTCTGTGAAGCACCATGCCCCTCCTCGTTAATTCAAAACTACCTCATTTTTCATACTTCATAAATTAATGTATTATTGGTGCTGCAGCAGTAAATGAGATGGCCATGTTTCAGAGAGTGGTAAAGAGGATGGAGACAGGAAAAATGTCTCATAAAACTGCCCTATATCAGGACCTGCAGCTGTGTTCACCCTGCTGACAGGCCATGTGGTTAATATCAGCAGCCCTGTACAAGGTGATGCCTCCTGACAGACCCTCTCTTCCCTCTAACCAAGGCAAGGCACTCTGAAAGCTCACACAGCTCCACTCTGCCCACTTCATGAAAGCAATGGTTATGGTATGTGACAAAATTGCAGCTTCATTTTAGTCAGTATCCTAACTCATGATCTGTCCTTTAACACTCACTGGCTAAATTGGAGCAAACTACCTCTGTTTTTCTGACAGCCAGCTCTGGGAAGTCTACATCTGAATGTGGATGAGACCTGTGGATGAGACCTCTCCAGTTTTATCCCATTTCTTGTCATTACAACCTTGTAACATCCCTAAGTCTCCGTAGGGCCCTGACTGCAGCAGTACAAGGTGAAGCAGGCAGAGAGTGCAACAGGAGAGAAGGACTGAATTTTAGGAAGCCAGACAAAGCAGCCCTGTCAATAGACATGCACCAATATCCTGCCAAGCTTATCACTCTTACCTGGTAACTGTCCTTCTGCTCCAAAAATTCTTTGCCATATTTGGCATATGGAGGTACAAAGATGCAAAATACAGATGCATAAAGGTACACAAAGACAACCCTAACTCAAGTTTTGTAATATATGAACTTTTTTTCCTTCACAAACACTGAAAGGATGGTTTTTATTGTAAATGGCTGCTTCTTTTTATACCTCTCTTCTAACCTTCTTCCCTTCTGCCCCATTAAATAATGCCATATGGAAGTATTTTGTTAATTATCTCAATTGCATTTATTTTTAGAAAACAGCTGATGAGTAGTGGGTTGGTTCAGTGGGTTTGGGGTTTTGGGGTTTTTTTCCTGTTTGTTTTTAAATGTATCTGCTTCTTCAGAGAACTAACTGAAAAAACACCAGGAATCCCCAGTTTTCATATTTATGAATTCTGAGGGACAGCCTTCCCTGGAGCACGACAATAAAAAAAACAGCAACAACAAAAACACCAACCTGGAAATACTGAAAAAGATTTAAAAAAAAAAAAAAAGATTTAGAAGTATTTATGCCTTTATAGCTCAGCATTTTCCATTCATTGATCTTGAACCGTGTTCAAAACACTAATAAACCCAGTCATCCAGCATCATGAAACGATATATCTTACATAGGAAAGGTCAGAGAAACCTATTCTGAAAATGTGACTTTGCTGAATTCAAAATAGAAAACATAAAACCCTTCAAAACAAGAAATTCCTGAAGTCCTCTTCTTGAAGTATTACATAACGTCCCTAATTCAGGATTTCTTTCACACAGTTTCAGGTCACAGTTCTGCAAACATTTACAAACATGATCTCTTTTCTCAGGTGCCAAATTCAAGCTGAATTAATTGGACAAGCAAAGAGAATCCCACGTACAACAGCTCACCAGACTGCACCTTGTAGATAAAACATGTCATGTCACACATCCTCTCACTCTTTCACAGATGTTGTGGGTGACCTTGAGGAAATCATCTTTGCAACACCAGTAAGTGAAGAAAAATATTACTTCTTCATTCACATTTTATTCCTCTATTTAAATTTTCAGTTCTGGAGACTGAGCCTGACTGTCCCTGAAGTGTATTTATGAGATGGATACACTGAGATGTTACCCCAAATGCAGTCACATTTGCACAATCCTCTGGTATAACCAGAGCAGACAAATCTGAGCTCAGCTAAGCCAGGCACTGTGTTTCACAGCTTTCCTTTTTGCCCACATCAACTCTGGACTGGGTAGCACAGATTTTGGAGTTCTGAGAAACACAGGAACATCATACACAGCTCAATGGGTCCAGAGAAGGGGGACACACAGAGACTTTTACAGCTGCATTTGCAGCTCAGGTAATTTAGTCCCTGTTAATGGCAGCTGCAAAACCAAGGGCTATTTACTGACTGTATTCCATTAGGCTGGAGGGAAAGATTAAGGATAAAAGACAGTAGAAACAACTTGTTCCATCACTCCTGCCCTGTGGCTCTAACTCAGCCCCACTGCCTTTGAGTTATAAATACGTTCTCAAGATCACATCAGAAGTGCCAGTTTGCAGCACAGACCCTTGATCACAGTGTCAGCACAATGAGGAAAAAGGGTCCAAGGAAACCTTCCATCTTCCTAAAGCCCAAATGCCTTTAGGATACTCCAGAGCTCACTTCCTCGCCAATAGCTTGGGATGCAGTCTTAGGAAAAAGCAGCAGATGATTAATGGGAGCTGTGGCTAAGCATGGCAGCTCAGTTCAGGTTGGGCTAGCAAGCATCAGGTACACGCTGGAATCTTTGCCTCATCAACCTATCACACATTTGATGATTAAGGAGAAAACAAAATGCTTTAGAATTCCCTTTGGGAGCATGGAACTGAGAAATGAAGGAAAAACCAAAATAAGTTTGAGCCATGGTTCTGCCCTCAGGCTCCAAGCACAGCTGAGGAATTCCCTTTGGAGATACAGAAGGCTGGGACAGGTTTTGCTCTCAGTTACTCTCCAAATGAGCAAGAAGAAATAAAGAGGAGGTCAAAGTCACTTGTGCTCATTTTGGGATCTCCCGTTTCTGTAAAGGGAGGTATCACTCCCAATATTCTAGCTAGTCACCAGTCAGGTAGATGCATTCCTCTGCAATTACACTATTACAGACAATTAATTTCTTCCTTCATTAACCTGAACAGCAACACAACATTGCTCTCTGCCAGCTTGTAAACAGTTGCTGCACTTCACTCCCAAGAAACTGCACAGAAACAAACAAATCTAATTAGATTTATCTTTCAGAAATTCTTACTCTCTAAACATTTCTCCTTCTGATGGGCCAAGTTCAGAGGCATGATGAGGTATGAGAGGCACAGCATGCCTTAGGCTTTTACAGCTTCAGTGATTGGTACTGCCCCTCCATTTTGAGCCTGTGACAACTAAGAAACTAGTCTGAAAAACCATTTTCTCAAAGCTCTTTAACTGAGCACCATAACTTTATTTCTGCTTTACTCTGTTTGCAACTATTCAAATCCTTTAGCTGGAAGGTCTACCTTTAAATAAAACCTAAAATGCTTCCGTTCTGGTTTAAGGGAAAAATGGGGAGAGTCCTCATTTCGTTCACTGCAGCTGGATGATGTCTCTGTTCAGACAGTCAGCATAAAAGGCTACAGACCTTTTAATTCTTCAAGTCATCACCTGCAACAATGATTGTAATAGCTCAGGGGAAAAGCTAAAAAAACTGCAGCCAACTGAATTGCAAAGCAAATCCATGAAGAAAGGTATTTCTAAGACATCAGAACTGTCACCTCAGATCTTAAATGCAATCAGGACCTCCAGTTTATCCACACCTTATCTGAGCAATGCTCTATACAGGAAAGCGGGTTTGAGGTTCATTTGTCAGAGTTGTTATTCTCTTCCTTTTTCCCCCCTCTTTCTTTTAAATTCTTTTTAACTCCATCGTCTCCACCTCCACAGTATTCCCAAGGGTAGAGATAAAAGTTTCATAGTGCGAACTGGGTTTTCAACTAAACAACATCTTCACCAACAATAAGCACTCTTCACAGAATATTTCACGGGAAAACTTAAAACCTAAAATCTATGGTTCAACAAATCCTCGAGATTCAAAGTGGCACCTCCGTGCCTGAAAGGAGCAGTGCTCCAGATATATGGGACTTCAATTCTCATCTTCTTTCCGCACCCTTTGGAAGGGCTTTACATCCCTCTGTGAGGCATCAATTCTGAAATGAACCCTGTTATTGACAACCAAGAAGAAAGCAAGTTTTCTCACAATAGGGGATCTCACCCAGCAGACCAACTCCTGCTACAAAATAGGGAATCACAGCACTTCGGCTCCAAGCAGTGACATTTTGAAGTGCAGCCATTTAACCAAAGATTCACAACCTTAATTTTTTGTGGAATTTATTCAATTTTCTAACAGAATTTTTTCAGCAACCATAAAGAAAAAAGAGAACTGGGATAAAAAGAAACTGGAAATTTAAATCTTGAGAGAAATGTTCCTATTAAAATAGAAGAGACTTTTTCCCTTAGTGTTTTGGAAGAAATAATTCCAAGTCCCAGACCGCTGTGAAAATCTGCCTCTAGTAGAATGTAACTAACGCCCAAAATATAGCATTAAATTAAAGGTCAGCAGGGAACCGAGATCTCTGCCCAGCAGAGAGTAAGCAGCTTTTTGTCATATCCCAAAGACAGACAACAGGCTACAGGGCAGAAAAGCCAAAGCTAAGCATTTTGCTAATTTCAGCTTTTCAGAGCACTCAAACATTTGCTGTTAAATCCCATTCATCCGTAAGGAAGGGGTGCTGCTAAGCAAATATGAAAACTTCTCCATTCTGAAGTTCACCATGAATCACCTGCTTGTTCCAACCTATTTGGCAACTGGACAAAGCAGATGCCTCACATGTGGTCTTTCTCTCAGGCCAACAGCTGGGTGGGCAGATGCACTGAAAGGGAAGATGTGCCCTGGAACACACTCTGCCTGTTAGAGCATCTTCATGGGTTTGGGAGTGTCAACACTGCAGGCACTTGGCTTCTCACCAGAGCTCAAAACAGGAACTCTCAAGAAAGCCAGTCCCCAGGACCTCAGAGCTGTCTGACTGCTAGGGGCAATGATCACCTGGAATTTCATAGCATTAAGGAGAGCTCAGTGCAGATTTTCCTGATCCAAACACAAGTGCCTATTGTGCAAGTGAAAGGAGAAACAGCCCAACCACCTGCAGGAGAGCAGATCCAAGTCTGGCAGTTTCAACTCCCAGCAGCAAAGGCTTTCCATACACTTGCAAAGCATTGTGAAACCCCGAACTTGTTAGTTCTTAGGGGAAGGGAATTAGCTGTATGACAGCTGCACGGGAAGATGAAGTAGTCCTGGCTCACGGCAGGGAGCGTTTTGACTACGATGCAGCCAGAGTCTGCAGATTCACAGTGGGCTGCACAATGCTTGGTAGTTCCCTTATGTCAGCACCCAGGGTGGTCTCAGATTACCAAGCTGGCCCTGACCACTGTGAATGATACCTGAGAGACAGGAGGGGTCACAGCTGGGAAGAAGAATTCCCAGCAACTTCCTTTAGTACGTGCATGTTGTTACATTGATTTAATCATAACCGCAAATGTCAAATTGCACAAGGGTAAAGTGAATTTTCCCAATACCTTCTGTGATTTCTAGGAAATGGACACCCCCCATCTCGGCTCCAAGAGCAGCCATCAGCAGGTTGGGTAGCACTTGGGAGCAGGCAGGAGCTCTGGGACCCAGCTCTGCACCACAGCCAAAGACACCTCAGCTCAGTCTTTGCTCTGTGCCTTGGTTATCTCTGTGCATGAGGAGGGTGGATATCGCCCAGCAGCAACATGTAAAAGCAAGGAGCAGCTACAGACTAAATCTGACCTCCAAGAAATAAAGCACAGGTTGGCAAAGAAATTAAAATATTCCCACCAAAGTTATTCAAAAAAAGAAATCAGAAACAAAAGGCTTTTCTTTTAAAAGAAGAAGACAAAATGCCAGCTTTTAAATCCCCCTGCCTCATAATTGAGCCCAGGGTTATGCCACAATTCAGGTAAATTATGTTTATATAACTGGCATTTGGCTGAACACATAATTCCCATTTAACAGCTGAAAAGAAGCATTTTGGGCCTTCAAAGAAATCTGACAGGTAATTCCCACTGTAGTTCTGCAGGGTAGCTGAGAAGTAATTATCCTTCTCACTAGTAAATCAATTAGTAATGAACGTATAGAAAGCTTTTCTCCTCCTCCAAGTAAGCGCTAATCCTCTAAGCACTAATGAGTAGACAGGGCCAGCAACAACGTGCAAACCCATCAGAAATCCACAAGAGCTGCGAGGCATGCAGGCTCCAATCAGCACCTGGGAGTGAGTGCCTCAGGAGAAAACGCCTTGCCTGGAAAGGTCTGCATGGTTCCTGTGTGCACACAGGCTCTGTGCACGTGTGTTACTGTTGGTACCTCCCTCCCCACTCCCTGCCTCAAGCCAAGACCTCTTTTGCAGCTCACAAGAGATCACTGCATCACGTTCAACAAGGCAGCACTTCTGTTGCTGAAGGTGAAACGCAAGCTATCTGGGCTTTTTCTGCTGGATGCAACTGATTCACCTATTGCTTTGTGATTCAGTATTGGCAGCTGTCCTCAGGAGCTCAGCAAAAACATTCTGTGTAACTCTCCAAGCCACGGGAACAATATTCACCCAGAGAGACTGGGAGAAGAGTCTCTACTACAACCCAAGTGCCCTTCTTGCAGTGCATAACCTCAAGAATCTGTAAGAGGAGTGGGTGGACAATAAACCCAAACCTGAATTTGACAAATTTCAGACACTCCGGTCCAGCGACATCTTGTTCAGACACTTCTCAAGTGCTACATGAATGTCTGGAATTGCTTTGATGGTTAACAAAGCAGAGTTCAGACAGACCAGCTGTTTAAGCATGCACAGTAACTGTGCTCATATATTTAGCAGAGGTAGAAAGAATGGAAGAAGCAAGTTGTTCCCACAGCAGCCAGCACTGAAGCTGGTTTCCTATCGGTTTTCCTTACAGCTTGTCTCTCCATTTCATAAGACTTTTCAGAAGAGATGAGAAGGGCACAGATAGGTCAAGAAATCATTGCCTTCAGGCAGAAAACCAAAAAATTTCTTTTAAATTTCTAATCTCAAATGAGTAAAGAGCAGGTAAAGATAGGTCTACATAGGCCTATGATGAAATGTAGGTGGTTTTAATTTAAAAAGGGGAAAAAAAAGAAGACTGCTAATCTGTAAAGCTCAGTAGCCTGAGAAATTGCTAGAAGATAATAATATATCCTCGTACTCTGATTTGTGAGGGAGTCTTTACACCAGTGACGTAGGATTTGTAACTGAGCATATTGACGGTGCTTTTGGGTGGGCAGAGTTGCTTTGGAAACAGAATAAAGAAGAATTAACTCCTCAGTGCCCCCCATATTGGATATAGGAGGGGTGTGACAGCCAGGAAAACTCACTACAAAACATCCTAATCTGTTTTGCTCAGGAAACAAAAAAAGTGGAAAAAAAAAAAGAAAAGTCAAGGTAGTTGTCACAATAGTTCAGCTTCTGCACCAAGAAAAATATAAGCTGAACTCTGACCATTGCATTCTTCCTCTTCCCTGTACATCCAAACACACATACTAACCAGAGCTGTATCTGCCTCATGGTTGCACACACTGAAATAAACATCAGTCCCAAAACATCTGTAGACTGAGCAGTGATGGAAAACACAACAGTAATAATAAGAACAGTACAAGTAGCAAGTTACTATCTTTTGATGGAGACAGGGTATGGACAGTTTGGAAGTGATGAAGCCAAATATGTTGCACTGGGCCTCTACACTGTCCAAACACAACTTCACTGTCAGCAATTAGCTTTGTGCTGCAGCCTTCCCACACTGATTTCTGTGGGTAGCTGAAAGCATCTTTGTCCCACTGCCTCCCCGGAATCAACACAGGCAATAATTTTAAACCAAAACGGCACTGAGGAGTAGCTCCTGGGCTGTGCTGTGTGAGCCAGCTGCAGCCCTAATTGCATCATGTGGGAAGAGTGAGCAGGGGGTTGGAAAGCTGTGACCTCATCTTCTCTCCTACACAACCAAATCAAATTGTAGGTCTTCCACCCACTCTCACAGGCATATTCTGCTTTCAGCCCCCTTACATGATGCAACCAAAGAAAATGTCATTTACATCTTTACCTCCAAATGTGGGGAAAAAGAGTCAAAGGCAGAAATAAATGCCTTTTACTCAGTATTTCTAATAATAAGGAGACGCAAGGCAGGGAGATGTGTAATAGCCAAAGCCAGTGTAAGCAAGAAACCCAGAAATATTTGTTGAGTTCTTTATAAAGTTGTAACAGTCAGAAGCAAATAAAACCAACCTTTATTTCTCTAGCACATTCAGCAGGGAACTAAGTGCTTCATCGCCATAAAACAGGATCAGTTCTACGGGATTCCATGGAATTCCACCAGTGCAACTCAGACACCAATTCAAGCTCTTGTGAATTACCAAGAGATTTCACTTTAGGATCATAATTCCTCTCAGAATGCAGTAATTTTGTTTCTATGGCTACCAGTTTGATGGCTCTCCCTTACCTTCTTCTTGTTGGTGGGACTGACATATAGGTAGCTTAGCACAGTCTTCAGGCCCACTTTGTCATTTAGCTTTTCATAGGTAGTGCCATAGTCTGTTGACCTGGAGAAAAGAGGAGACAAAAAGAGTTTATGTGGTTATTAGAGCTCAGGGGAAGGGAATGACTGTGAACAGATGCTCAAAGTTACAGCCTGGAGCATTATTATGCTTAAAACACAAGCTTTTGTGTTTCATTCAGGATGGCCAGCAGAAAAGAGAAGGAAACTTCAGTTCTTTGGGGCAGGGTCTGTCGCTGCATTCATTGATCCTATGCATCTGGGGAGCTGTGGTGCACCCATGAAGGTGGACTTTGGGGACACTGCCCTCATGTGCCAGTGTGGGATTGCAAACGAAATCTACACATAAGAGGACTCTGATATCAGCAGCAGCCTTAGCCTTTCTCTTTCCAGAAAAATCCAACATAAGAATCCAAATTAAACCCATTAACAACAGTTTTATTTAGGTAGGCTGATTTTTGACTTGAAGATGGGGATCCAAATGTGGCTCAAAATTGTAACAGCTGAACTCATGTCTAGATAAAAATGTGCCTAAACTGGCATCTTGAGTCCTCAGTCACCCCCATCCTACTTTGTGCCAGGCATTTAATTTTTCTGAGTTACAGAGACAGATTCAGGCCCCTACACCAGCAAATCCCACCCAGAGGAGCAGATGATCTGGGGGTGGTATTACCTATTCGTGACTGGGGAAAAGGGCTGCTTCGTCACAGAGGGTTTTCTGTAGTGTCCTCCTCCTCATTTGTGGGCATGTTTGATATCTCACCTTGCCCTGCTTGTTTCTCTACTGTTTTCATACTTTGTTTTCCTAACAAACAAGATTTTTCCTACCAGAACAACCCAACAGCTACATTGTACAGGATCCCACACCTGAAGAGTGCTCAGCACCAGAGAGGGATGTCAGACCCTGCCTGACAAGCCCCCCTACCCCATGCAAACAGTGGGGAGAGCCTGGCTCCCAACCCTGCACAGTTTCTGTCATAGGGACAGAGCAAACACAACCCGCTGTAGATGGACAAGGCCCTCACAAAAAGCCTATCTGGACATACCTACAATGTTATTAGGATGAGAATCCATGGTCCCAGCCCTCCTCTCTAATCATGCTTTTTACTGGACAGATGATCAGAGAACATGCAGCAATTCAGTGCCTTTACCAGTAACTAGCTCTAGTAATTTGGTTTCCTAAGTTCAACAAGCCTCTAGCATTTGCAGCTTTATGGTTCTGCCCGAGACCAATCCTCTTCTCCTTGCCTGTCTGACAGAGAAATGGCCCAAAGCCACTTCTGGCATCACAATGAACAGTACAACTCATGTGGCTACAGAAACTGAGCAATGCCAGAGCCTGCACCCAGCTCTGCTGCTCTCCTTGCTGCTAGAGGAGTCCAGAGTGACACCAAAAGGGCTAAGCCACAAAACCAGCCAGCTGGTTTCAGGCTTCCAAGTAGTAGGAATCATGAAGTCAAAAGCTTGCTTTGTCATTGATGTGGCTCCAACACACTTCCTTCAGTGCCTCCTTCAGGACAATTTCTAAATACTTTGTAAAGTCATTCTTTCCTTAAACGGCTTGAGCCAACCTTTCTCCTTTGAACAGTTGGCAGTCAGGGTGCTTCAAGTCTTAAACAACTTCCATGTGCTTTGCATAACTCTTTAATACAAAACCAGAGCTAATACTAGCTCCATTTGCACTTACCACTCTTCCGTACTAATACATAGTAGTATCACCCGCTGGGCTTCACACAGATACCCCAAAGAATATGACAATAATGTACTGCATTTTCATAGAATTTTCCCAGCCAAAGTATCTGAAGCTCTTGTCTCACTAGGTACCAATACCAAACAAAGAAACAAACAAACAAACAAAAAGTAGCGGCCTTCCCTCTCCAACCAATCTTGGAACTGAAGCAGCTTTATTAATGAAACTGAATAATCTAGGACAATTACTTCCAGTACATGAGGCCTCCTATAAATGCAAATTCAACAGGTCAGGAATCCTCAAGTAACACTAAGCTCTAAGCAGAGGATAACAGAGAGAGGGCAAGCAGAGCTGCTTCCCTGATCTTACCCTTCCAGCAGCACTGCAGCTACGAACAAGCCACTTTGTGACTACACACGTACCAGCCACCAGGCAGTGAAAGAGATCACTGGTTTCAATCAGCATTAAAAGAGAATACAAATAACAGTTTAATATTCTGACAGAGCTACTTTGGGTTTGTTCTCTGAGCAATTTTAAGATCTCCCAAAATGCTTTGCACTTCTAAAGATGCAGGCTGGATGCCCTAATGACTCTTTCTCATTAAACCATTATCATTCATTGCATTTGCCCTTTCAAAGGATAGCTAGAAAGGAAGAAGGATCATTATTTCGTTAGCTTCTCTGAGGCTTTCTTTATTATCATGACAGTCACCACTGGCTTCACAGAAATGTCTCAAAGGATACCACAATAATATATTGTATTTGCATAGCACTTTTTCTAGCCAAAAATCCAAAGCTCTTGTCTCATGCTAGTCCATTCAAACTAACAAAGTCCCAAAAGCCATACTGGGAAATACTATCTCTATTCTAGAGATGAAGAACCTGAAAGCTTGCAGAGCTAATGGTTCATTTTTTCAAAAGCAGGCATCTACAATCAGCCATTTCAGCTTCTGCAATCATCTAGTGTAAGGCTCAACTCCACCACCAAATTGCCTAATTTGAAAACAAGCATTTTAAAAAAAAAAAAAAAAAAAAGCTGACTGCTAATTTTAGCTACCCAAGCCTGAACATTTAAAGATATGTGATCCACACGTGGAACAGAAAAGTCTTGAGTCAACTTTTAACCTTAACTTGAACCCCTCTCCTTTACTAATTACTTCTAATTCCAAATTAGCTAGCCCATATCTCATACAGTTGTTTGACACTACAAGCAGACTGGATACCATATTATCTCCCATTCCTCTGGTTACAATATGATCCCCTTCAAAGCACATTACTAAAGTAGTGGAGGGGAAGAAATGTTGTAGTTACATCAAAATGACAAAAGACTCGGTGATATAAAAGGCGGTTGCCATGAGTAACACCCCAAATGCCTGCCTTAACTTTGTTTGGGCTTTTAATGGCAAACTGATCCTGCCCACCTGATTCTTCCCTGGGTTGCTCCATTGAAGCCATCCCTGGAATCTCATCACCTTGGAAGGTTGTTACTGCCTTCAGTGTCAAGCTGATATTTGCATATGGCTTCTAACCACACACACGTGCATACATAAAAGTGTTTTTAGCAATGCTTTCTTAAAACGCACCTCAATGCACTCCTGAGAGCACAGAAACTCTTACAATGCAGGACTAGGAATGCTACAGTGATTCTTCCCCTGCACTCAGCACTGATGAGGCCACACCTCCAGTGCTGTGTCCAGTTCTGGGCCCCTCACTACAAGAAAGTCACTGAGGTGCTGCAGTGTGTCCAGAGAAGAGCAACAGAGCTGGGGAAGGGTCTAGAGCAGAAGTCCTGTGAGGACTGGCTGAGGGAGCTGGGGTTATTCAGCCTGGAGAAAAAGAGGTCAGGGGTAACCTCATCACTCTCTACAACTCCCTGAAAGGAGGGTGTAGTGAGCTGGAGGTCAACCTCTTCTCCCAGGTAACAAATGACAGGACAAGAGGACATGGCCTCTAGCTGTGTCATGGGAGGTTCAGGCTGGATATCTGGAGGAATTTCTTCACAAAAAGACTGACTATACATTGGAACAGACTGCCATGCTGGAGTCACCATCCCTGAAGGTGCTCAAAAAGAGATTGGACGTGGTGGCACTCAGTGTCATGGTGTAGTTGATGTGGTGGTGTTGGGTCATAGGCTGGACTCGATGATGTCAGAGGTCTCTTCCAACCTAATTAATTCTGTGATGTGGAATGGACTCTGGTCATATTTAACAATCCTGTAAAAACTCAGTCCATGCGTTTTGTCCCACATGTCTGGAATAATATGGGTTTGGCCCTGTTTCTGATGATGACCTTGAGGGTCTAGGCTGCATCAGACTTTTGCTCCTCACCAAATTCTGCATATTGCATTTGTAAAAGCAAGGTTTATAATGTAGTGCTTTAGTGGGATACTACAACTTTTCCCATAATTATATTCTGTTTTAAACAGTTGGGAAAAAAACCCCCATCTTCTTGACTCCATTGCCCTCCCATGACAGGCTGTGATGTGTTTAACCCATTGCTGCAGTGTCCCCCAGTCTGGCAGAGCAAGGTGCATGGGATACACCCAGGCAGAGAAGCTTCTCTATACAAAACCTGGTCATAACTCAGTGCACCACAAGCTTACAAAATCCATCTTGTTCCTCTGAATCTGAGCCTGAGCTTCTCTGTGAATCCAACAAACTGGCCTGAGCCAGCAGACTTCTTATCGTGTAAGACTTGCTCAGTCACAGAGATATGAAGTAGAGGTAGAAAGAATGCCCTGTGAATAGCTTTTAGAGGAGTTCTCCTCTGTGACACTTTCCATCTCAGGGCTCTGTCAGACAGAGAAAGGCAGGTTGGTTTGTTTGAAGTCTCAGCTATTCAGCTATGGAGATAGGCTATAAAACGTGTCAGTCTCTCAGAGAAAAAGAGCTGCAAATGCTGGCACTGAATAACTGGGATGAAAAAGTCAACCTCCTCCACCAACCCTCCTGTCAGGGGGTTTCTCCTCTGTGCCTGTGACTCTCCCTCTGTGCGGAGAAGAAGCCATCATGCTTTTGATTTTAGATTTTCAGCCATTTTCTAAGCTTTTTCTAAAGCTGTTGCATTCATCTCCAGACCAGAGTCCCACTACACATACCTGCAGCCCCACACTGAGAACTGTGTGGAGGCACAGCTCTGCTTAAATGAGCAGAAGAATATCCCAACTCTCTGTGCACTTCAGAGAGCAACAGGAAGATGCCAGATTAATATTTGCTTCACTTCTCATGGGCCTGCAAACTGTCTGCCTGCAGCATGCTTGTCTCTCCATACCCCCCAAACAACTTCTTGCTCTTACTCATTGGCCAATTTTCTCCCAGTTTGGCAGGAAAACAAAAACCCAAGAGGAACAAAGTTTCTACAAGTTTCATGAAAATCAAGAACCAGCAAAAGGAAAGCAATTATGAGGGCTCTGAGAAAAGCTGCAGCATAAAACTAAATCCCATGAAACATGAGAGGAGGCACATCTCTCTGAACATCCAGCTGCAGGAAAACATTCAAACACAGCTCACATATTAATACACTACAAAGAACTCAACTGCACAACACAGGAACTCAGGCAGCCAGTCTTCCATCACTTGTGGAATGTTTCCTCCTTTCCCTTCCACTTCCTCCCCCTCAAATTAACCTCCCTGAGATAAAGGCCTTTCTGAAGATATGACACATTGAGAAAAGATCCCTCCTGAGTCAGAGTCCAGTGAGGCAGTGCCCAGAAAGATCCACTACTACCACTGCAAGGCTGTCTGGTTGACCTGGTCACACACACACAGACACTTTTGCTGACAAAATAAAATAAAATTCAAAACAAAACAAAACCAACAGAAAAACCCGATACAACAACATGAAAAACACAAAAAAAAAAACCAACAAAACCTGCAAATGAAAAAAGTCCAAACTAAACAAAAAACAACAGACCAAAAAAAAAAAAAAATATTTAAGTAGACCATGGCAAAGGACCTGCTAACCCCACAGCCAGGACACCACTGGTACTGTTATCTGATAGCATCAAAAATGGCATCAATGGAGGTAACAAACACAATCTAATTCTTAGTCCTTCCCTGTCTGGAGCTGACATAAGTCTGGATGTGGACATTTTACAACAGAAGTATCCACAGAAGCCCTGTGGAGCTAAACCTGTTTACTAACCAAGGAAGTTCCAGAATGTGTAGTCTGTGAGTCTGCCACTTAAGAGACCAAAACATTTGCTGAGAGCTTGTTTTTGCCCAACCATGAGTTTAGTGACTGCAATAAATATAAAGCCAGAATATTTTACAATAGCAAGCAGAAAGAACTGCCTCTCTTTGCCTCCATCCCACTAAAGGAAACTAAGGGCCACAATCAAAGTCTGGGGAAGTGAACAGAAACCAAGCAAGCATGTGGTGCTGCTTTCTGGTGTAATGTCCCAGCCTACAGCAATATCACAGACTTCCTAAATTGAAGATGATGCCCTTGCATGCAAGAGCCATCAGTGGGCTTTTTGTTCCATAAATCTGTCTAATCTCACAGGGAAACTTTTGGCAACTTTGCTGTCACATGGTAGTAAACACCACAGCTCTGTGCTGTATGAAGAGAGACTCCCTTTTGTTTTAACTGCTACCACTTAACAAGTACAAAACCATGGAGCCCCATGCTGCCATTTGTGATTTCACTGATTGTCATATTCTCCATAGATCTTTTTTTTCCAGTCTCAAGACTGGAAAAAAAAGCCACTCCTTGTACAAGCTATTCATGACTCTGATCATTCTATGACTGGTTTTACTAGTCCAGTTACATCTTTTGTCATGGATGTCTCAGGGACCAATCTTTAACAGGAAGATCTTCCTGCAAAAAACCCCCAACCAAGTATATCAGCATAGACTCAGAGCATTTAACACAGTCTAAATAAAACCACTTTCTGCCCTCATACACAAGGCTTTACATTCTCAATACTTCTGGAACTATAACCCATCAGTTCTAGTGGACTTTCAGTTCCATTAAGTTTCAGAAGGGTCTAAAACCAGAGATCCCACTGGGGAAAAAGGAGTTCAAGCAGATCATAGTTTTGGTAATTTCTCTTGAAAAAAATTTTTTTTTCCTTTTAGTTTGCATGTCATGTAAACAGCAGAATAACCACCTCAATTACTATTATGATCCCAGCACCCTTCCTTCACCCCCTTTCTTTTTTGATTAATGGTGATTCCCATCACCAAACACCAGAAAGACTTGAAGATCACCTTTGTTGATAATCCATCTACAATGTAGAGTGGAGACAGGCAAGGAAAAATGAGCTGCCATGATGCCCTAGTCATTGTGATTCACAGTTCAAAATGAAGGTGAGAAGAGATAACTAGGAACACTGGCTTCCTTTTTTTTTTTTTTTTTTTTTTTTCCAGATTCTTCTCTTTTTTTTTTTTTTTGCAGGAAAGGTGTCCTCTCTTGTTTATTCAATACAAGCCTTTGGGAGGACACTGGGTGTCTCAGAGGTTGAACAAAAGGATACAGAATATTCCACCTCTGGATTTATGGCTAATAAAACACAGGAGTTACGAATATCAGTCACATTTTTTAGTGGCTGACTGTTCATCAGCATTTCATTTGCTCACCATCACAGGGCTCGGGGACTGCTCACAGCAGTCATTTCCTGCCAGAGCTGACTACTCAGATGGGCATGAACAGTCTACAGAGATGCAGTTTTTGTGTATTAACCCTACAGGGATGGTGGGGACTAACTTGAAAGCCACGTTTGCATGGTGCTTGTACTTCTCCTGTAGGAACACAGTGGTGCTTTGGATATCCCCAGCAATCACTGGCTGCCCAGAACATGCCACAGGGTGCCTAAACAGCATTCACCATCAGAAAACAGGGTGTCCTTCCCCAATCCCTGCTCTTTTCTGCACCCTTACCTCCAGATACACCATTTCTGTGGAAAGGTAGAAGCAGTTTCAGATCTAAAGTACTCTGTAGAACCACCCAAACAAGGTGGTGTTTTCAGACAAGAAGAGGGAGGGCAAGGGAATTGCAGGAAATGGGGTAGAATGGCAGAAAACGTAAGGTATGCTTCGAAAAGCAGAACTAGGAGTAAGCAGATCAACCAAAAAAAACCACCTTGAGTACCAGAGTGGCATTCCCTGCTCTAGGACTTTTAATGGCACTGCACCTCAGCCACTGTGGGACACAAATCTGGCTAAAGGCAGCTCTGAAGCTGTCTCAACATCTTGCTTCTACCCAAGGATGGCAAACTCTACTCTGAAGCAAAACTGATGGATCCTAACACCTGATGGCAGGCAAGAGCCTGTACTATGAAAGCCCATAGCAAAGAATCCTTTCAGAGAAGCTGGGAACCTGATCAGAGGAAGCAGGCTGCAGGTGTAGTGGTTACTAAGCTTCACTTTACATTCTGCTGCTGAATAGCCCACAATAATCAGGCACAAAAGCAACAAAGATTGGTGCTTCCTTCTGTGAAGTTGAAATTACTCTGCTCCTCCATTTTTAAGATTCCATCTTCTCTCTACCATGCCCATTTATTTCATCTTAAATTTAGCCACCTACAAACCAGATAGCTCTAGTTTGCAAGCCCATCCGTATTTTTTTTCTACCTATATACAAAGACTGTAAAACTCAGAGGATGATTTATTCTCCCTAAAATAGATGAGGATATATTGCTCTGCTAAGGTGTCTTCCACCCTTCAGTGTAAAAAAGAGACCAAAGCAACCAACACACAACTAGCAGAAAACAAGGTGTAGCTCACCATAAATGGGTTAGAAAATTGCATGCACTGAGCTGGCAGTAAAAATTAAGGGGAAGGACCTCAGCCATCCTTGCTGAGATCAAAAGATCTACATTTTAAATGTTATTATTCTGGATATGTATGAGAATTACTTCTAGAAGCAGGTGCCAAATGGTATCAGGACTCCACTGTGACTTACACAATTTATCGCATTACAAAGTGAAGCGAGCAGAGATAAGCAGAGAAATATGATATGGATTTCCCAAGAGTTGCTGGCAGCATAAAGAATATAAACAGAGACCTGATAAAATGTGAAATGGCTTCTTCTCAAAAGCTGGGATAAGCCCTTCCCTTCATTGCACGCTTGTCCCATCACACCACTGATGAAATGGCAATCCTTGTTGAGGCCAGGCAAAGCTGATGCCTGCTGGTGGAAAAGGTACCTCACAGAACCTCATCACGTGAGATTAGGACACCACATCCCTGCAGACACAGCCCAAGACAGAGTTCAGCTTCCTTGAAATGGGGGCAACCTGGAGCTTAGAGAGTCTGACCTTCCAAGGGCTTCTACTTTTCCTGCTCTGGTCATTTCACTACTGTAAAGTCTATGTAAGAGCATTACTCTTTTACAGCTCTGAAGAACTACACTTCATCATTACTCATTTTCCATTTGTACTGTCTAAAAGATCTGACATATTTATCGTGTTCTTGATTCTGATGTATTCTAATTTTCCAAAGAGGTGTTTTATGCATCCCTGATAAGGCAGCATATTGATTTGATTCCAAGCACTTGACTGACTCAGCGAAGATGGCCTTATCAACACATATTCAAGAAATTTGGTCTAGAGGACACTTTAATAGCCTCAAAGATAAAAAACATCTTTGATGACAAAGGCTCATTAATTAATCAGATATTAATTAGATAATTAATTAGAAACAAGGCCCTTCCCAGGCCCTTTTCTACTTTTATTACTATAGATAAAAATGCTTCTCTAACGATTCTCTGAAGTAGCTAATCATTTTAATTTGCATTATTTTATAGCAAAAGGAAGTGCTTTGAATGTAGGATTTTGTGAAGCAGCTCCAGAAGTTCCATTTAACATCTATGCTATTCCATGCATATTTAAACTGGAACTTCTCTTAAATGTGTCTTGAACAAAATGTCAAGGAGAGACTGTGGAACTGCTTCCTTGCTCAATTCTGTATTTTTGTGCTGGATGTGGATGACAGAGAATTTCTTCCAGCCTCTCAGAGAAAAAGCACACTCTGGGTCATACAAACTACCCAGACAGGAGCTCACCATGCTAAAACAGGGGGACAGGTGGCTCGAATCTCAGTTTCCCAGCTGGGGATGCACACATGTGTCCCCTCATGCTCCCTGGGAAGATGATTTAGCCAAAACTTGCCTTTGACACTGTCTGACTGTTTTGGAATCAGGGGTAGGCAGTACTGCGGGGACATTCAGATAAACCTGAGTCATCTCTAAAATAACACAAGGAATATTAAATTTTTCAAACCATCAGCAAATCTTTGCAAAACTGATGTAATTAAAAAAAGAGGGCAGTGATAAAGATAGTTTAGTCCAGTTCCTTAGACACAGATATTAGAAATTGCAGACAATTCCCAAACCAACTTTTACAGTCAGCCTGCAGTTCCTTCCAGTCCCTACCTCAGCTGACCCCTCTCCCACAAGCCTTATGCCTACCCCTACTTGTGACCCACAAAGGTTACTGTCCCCAGCAGCACACCCACACAATCTGAACATAAATACCACAGAGTCCTGCCTGACCTCAGGCAAGGCTCCTTAGCACTCAGTTTCACATTAACTTAGCTTCCTGGGGAAAAACTGACTCTTACTGTTCCCAAAATTAAAAAATCCAAAGCTCATGAGATGCAGCCACCTGAGACAGCTGGGGACTGGCAATGCAAGAAGAACCTTCTAGACCTCGGAACACATCTTTACCTCCAGTCACAGCACAACTGAGAGCCTCTACATGATACTTTTCCAGAACTAGTAAGACAGCATCAGATCCCCAATTAGTTAAAATCAATATGGCCCTATCACATACAAGTGAATGAATGAAATTGGCAGATTTACACAAATCTACACAATAAAGCTCAGGAGCCACTACATCTGTGTATATCTATAAACATAAAGGCTAATAACCTTAATGAGAGGATGTAATGCATTTTGCAAGCATTTCACGATTTTGCATTTGTGAGAATTCTGCATTTCTGAAAATCTTTGAAGTTTAAACTTGCATGTACAAGACAAAGCAATCATGCAAATTTCATTTTCTAAAGAAGAAAACAGAATTTGGAGCCATAAAAGAACACAAATCTCAGCCTAATATTGCTCTCAACAGGTATTTTGTGGTGTCATATTCCCACCAGAACAGACTTCAGCACAAGCTGTCTTTCAATATGAGAAATAAATATATAAGACATAAAATCATCACATTCCTGAATCCTTCAGAGCTTATCCATTCCAATTACCACTGGAATATCCATGACAGGGTCTGCAAACCCTCCAAGCCTTTTTAAATAATATTTTTGAGCACTGCATAACAGAGACATCATAATTCTTCAGACAGAAGGAGCTCCCAGGCCAGATTATACAGCTGACAATGCTCTTCTGTAGGCTGCACCACTTGCTTTGCAGGGTGACCTGGTTACACAACTGGCTCCCCGGGCAAGAAGCTAGGGTTGTTCTGAATGTTCCCAAATGACTCTGGTCCTTTCTCATCCAGACAGTCACATCATGACACTATATCCTCTCCTAGTTTCTCAGAGTGAAGAATTTTGGTTGAGAGATATAGGGACAGGGATATAAGTGCAAAAATGAAAGAGAACTGTCACCCGGTTTCTTGGCTTGGGCAACAGTCAGATCAGCAGCTGGATTACACCTCTCCTAAATCCAGTGCTGCACTGCAGGTAGGTATTTCACAGCAGCACTGGTCAAGTGAGAGCCTTATCCATTCCCTGAGCACAAGGATTAACAACCTGCACTCCAGTTACCACCTTTCAAAATGCAGACACTGGGGTCTCAGCTTGCATCAATACACACTCTCCAAAAAGGTGAGCTCGCAGGTTATCACCAAGTTTAATAAATTACTGTGATGCACAGGGCTCTTCCCCACCAAACGTTTGCCAGTTGTGGGTAGCTCAGAAAGCACACAGCTGATCACTCCCACTCTACCATGCCCTAAAACCTCACTGCCTAATATCTTTCAAACCACCACGTAGGTTCAGGCATAATTTCACCCCAGAAAAGCCTCCTTTTCCTATCATCTTTTGCACTCAGCCCACAGAAGCTCATCTAACACAAAACATTTTGCCTTTGGGAGAATAAACCTGTTGGAATTTTTTCAGACAGAAGATCAATAAAGTGGGAACAGCTGGAAAAGTCAATCAGCATCAGCAAGTCCCCCAGGAGATAGCTGAGAGATTGTCTTTTTAATGAAGGAATAGTAAACGGAGCACAAGGAAATGCACATCCCCTTCAAACTCTCAAGGGAGGCTGACACACAAGGAAAAAAACTGAAGCACTGGAAGAGACCAGTCATCTCTCCAGTTTGATAGCTTGACTCAAGAAATAGTCAGAAAGATCCAACTTAAACTTGTTCAAACTGAGATTTGGCTCCAGTACTACACTGCAGATATTCCCTCTTGAGGAATATTTTTGTTTAGAACCCAAAACACATAAGGATAAATATCCCTATGCCTTTACTCCTAAGTAGCATGCTAAAAAGGTGGCTCTTACTCACAAAGTCTTGACTTTTATCTAAATTAACTTTATTAAGAGCTAAGTACCCTGCATATTATCAAGGCAAATGAAAGGAGAATGATCCAAGATGCTAAAGTCCTTTTCCTAAACACACCATGGATTTTCTTTACGTCTTTGGATTTAATCACAGAAAGGCTCAAACACAAACAATCCACGTGCAGACTCCAAGGTTCACTGAAAAAATAATTCTGTTGTACTAAAGGCATTGGAAGGTACCTTAGGAGACCTGCAAGGTTCCTACTTTGCCACAGGCTTCCTATGTGGTTTTTACACAGGAGGGCAAATTTTGCTGCTGTTCCAACCACCTAGGTACGAGTACAGCATCTCCCACAAAGGTTCACATCGAGGAAGACATTTCAAACTGTAAATGGAGATCCACACTTTCCTGTCCATGGACATGGATTGAGCTGTGTGAGGTCGTGTGCCCTGTGCTATGACAGAGCCCAGACTCCATCAATGTGCTTGTCTATCCAAGCATTCAAGTCTATGACTGTATATTTTGGGCCTTTGGCCATGCTTTCCACTTGAACTTGGGCTCCAGTCTAACTCAGGGTATCTGCCTAGTGATCAGCCAACTGTTGCTCATGTTACTGACAGCACTGTGCATGGATCCATGCCTAAAAAACCAAGAAATTAGACCCAAATTCAATACATTGTTCAGTGTATCTTTAATTGTGCTCTAACCCAGCATGATTCATTCAGAGCCCCTGGCAGGTTTTAAAGCAGTGGCACTTAAGTTGTTCCAGTGATGTTATTTAGACCAGGAAAGAAATGGCTTTTTTTTTCCTTCATTCTGCTCAACCTGATACTTCAAAAGCCAATGACAAAATGAAGCATGATATTACACTCCTGGAAGGGACCATTAAGTCCCCTACGGATAATGTCAGCATAAAGGGTTGCCCATCTTTTAGCAGGTAAATTGCAAGAGTCTGTGATTAATTAGGAAATAGTAGCAACTCATCACTGGCCATTTCCTTATCCCTTTCAGCTGTCTTACCAGAAGGCACGTGGTTTGTTTTAACATCAGCTTTAACATTCTGGAAATGAATCTTCCTGCAGGCTGAATAGGAATGCTCTGATAATAAACCCCCTGCAGTAAACAGAGGTCTGATCAACCACTTGGTGCAGAGGCAGGTCTGCAGACTTGTCTGTGCACACCCCTGCAGGTTTTATTTACTCTGAAGACAGTGGAGAAAATGAAATATGGGCACAAAAGAAGGAGATTCACATGTTGCCAGGATTTCTAACATAAGCATTTAGTCATGGCTGATACATCAGTGAGCAGCACATGGACACCCTGAGCATAATAACCTGTAGGAAAAGTGGTTCATCTCTGCAGCTTATTTCAAAGAATCAGGGCAGTGATGAGTGGCCAGTGGCTCAGAACTGATGAATTTTCTTCCCCCACCTTTGTGCCTACAAAGGGTCCCTGGGAGGGCATCTGGACCTGCTGGATTCACACCACTGCCTTAAGTATGCTGCAGATTGCTCATGTTCTAACATTAGGCCCTCAGCTATTATATGTCCAAAAGCAAATACTCATCCCATCCAAAACTGGAAGCCTCAATACAGTACAGCATGTTCCTCAGAACATCCTGCATCACCCACTTTTAAATAAGCACCACAGTGAACCTGCATCACTTAGCCAGTTGAAAATAGAAACTGGTGAGAGGATCTCCCACTACAGGAAATCTGCTGAACTTAACCAAGCTTCCCCCAGTTCATTTCACCTCAACCCTCCCTCTCCCAATACCTCTTAAACCCCTCTGGTGTGTGCCTATATTAATCACAGTCCATGCATACAAAAAAAACCTTCCCCCAGAGTCCATTTCGGACACAAATATTTATTTGTCCTTGACTCAGATGCAAGAGAATAGGTCCGTGTTAACGAGCTACAATCATGGATCAATAAAGTTCATACTGAGCCTTAAGTGCAGTGATTACTGAAAGAGGGGACACAGAAAGAGATATAACATCGTGTACATATGCATCATGTACTATTACACAGCTGCTAAGCTTTAAAACAATGTGTTTGTAATAATCAGAGCTGCGTGGTGAAATAGCAGCTGTCTTTCCAAGCCAACTGTAACAGCACATTGGGAGTGCTTTCTAAAGGGGTTATTTCTTTGTCCATACTTTACACAACTGATGCTGAAAATAGAGAAAATAAAAAACAATAGGGTTTTTCTACAAGTCATTATTTTGCAAAAAATGCACTTTAATAGCTCTAGTACACAAAGCTTTTCATGAATTATTCTCCCTTCCTCGTGGATGAGGGCAAACGATAAACATGGGTTTCTTTAACCCCCCACCTTCTCTCTGTCTCTTTTTGGTTTTTTTACATCTCATTCTGCCACCACTGATCAGTGTCCCTGCAGCAAAAAAGGGGAAAATATTAAATGCATTTCCAGGAATTCTATCTCATCCTTAATGACACCATCAATAATTGCTGTCACAAGCTAATATCATAGTTGCAACCTTACAAGGAAGATAAAGAGGCAGCGATTTTCACACCGAGGTTTCTAGACAGGCTCTAAATGGGATTTTGTTGCATGCTTTGAAATGCCTCCTGGATAGTTCAGTGGGAACTTAAAACAGGTTGAATCCAGACAAGGGAGTACTAAACCCTAGGTTTAGTACTTCCATGAACGGCCTGGAATGATTTTGGGTCCAGAAAGCCAGATGTAAATAAATACAACAAATGCTGTCCTTACAGCAAGGCTTACACCTTTGGACACCAGGATATCCTCAGGCAGCTGCTTCTTCATGCATCTTCAGATTCCAGTGATGCCCATTCAGCAGTACCCAGATGTCCTTTGGTCCCTCTGCCATAGTGCAGATAAGATCTTGTCATCACAATACACACACCATTAACAGAATTTATTCTCCAAGATGCTTAAAAAAAACAAAAAAAAAAAAAAATTGAATGCTTCCTAGTTGAAGCCTTTGGCTGGCAAGCTGAGCAACTTCTCTTCATAAGGGCAGCTTGGGCCCTTAACACAACCTGCACCCCACACAGACCTGCCTCACACCAGTAATCTGCAGAGGAGCAGTTTCCTGAGAAATTCTTGTGAACATGCTGAAGGGCAGACAGTGACAACCATCATGTATTGGCACATCAAACCAAGAACAGGCCAGTTACTTGAGTGATTCTCTACACCCTCCTAAGTGCATCCAAGCATGTCCTTCAGGCTTGAACAGAGAGGGAGACAGGCTTAAGACTGGCAGACTGAACTTCAGCTGGGAGGTAGCAACTCCAAAGCCAAGATTTTTGGGGTCACTTTGACTTCTCAAGTGACTAATTATTAATTCCCAAATAGAATTTATTATACTAATCAACAGAAAATAGAGGAGAGGGAAAATCATGCTGGGAAATTACCATTTACTTTGCACATTGGAATCTCCATGTAATTAATACTTAGTATGGCACACTTGCACTTCTTGTTGCAACCCCTGAGAAAACTCCCACCAAGACCTTTGCCAGACAGGGTTTCATTTCCAGTTCAGCAATGAAGACATTCCCTCTGCTTTTTTTTACTGATGGCAAACAAACACAGTTCAGACCCTCCTTCCTGAACAGTCTAGTGATGCAGACCCTCTCCCCAATTTGGTTAGAAACCTCACCCTACTTTTGTTTACTCTATGCCATCAGCCAAATACACCACTCAGTAAGGGCCCAAAAATGAGTCACTAGTCATGGACTCTAGTGCTTCAGTATCATAAACACACTGTCAGACATAAGAAGTCCCTGAATCTGGCAGAGAGAAATTGGAACTGAAATCTTATTTTTCCACGAAACACAATGATTTGGTTCACCTTTTGAAAGTTAGAAAATTAAAGAAAAGGCAGAGTTTAGGTGACAGCAACGTCTACACCATGGATCCCCTCAGTTCCACACACTGAACCCAAGAGCTCAGTTTCTGAAGTGTCAGAGCTTATTATTCCAGAACTGTTTAGACCCCACCACATGACAGTCTGGTCCAAGTTCACGCCAGTGCAGTCAGCTCCAAGAGACAGAGCCTCTAAGCAAGAGCACCATCTCAGAAACAAAGAGTGATTTGCTCCAGACTGGAGAGCTGTAAATTTCTTTTCCAATGTCAGTGTCTCACTCTAAGCAAGACAGAAAGAGCAGATCTTATCATTCCAACATGAAAAGAAGTGGAAAGGTACAGTATGATAATTTCAGCAAAAATAATTGCTTTGCTTGTGCCTACACACTAAAATTTTCTGCACTGCATTACCTTCCCCAGACCAGTGTATATGCAATGCAAATCAACTGCTGAGCAGCATTTGTACTACAATAATAACTTGGAAGAACTTGTTTAATATCAGAAGACTTATTGGAGCAGATGAATGGCTCTGACATGATATCCATGGGATAGAAATTCAATTAAAAACTGCAAGTGGCACAGAAGTGGTAGTTATTGTTCAACATGTACCATGGGACATTTGCTGAAATACAGCTATTAGCTGTACTGGTTGAGAAATTCTGGGGGTTTTTTATGGCAATCTGTTAGCTTATAGAAAGTTAAATTAATAAAAACACAGAATCACTCTCATGTTACGAGAACAGAGCAAAGCCAAGGACTAGTTGCATATTTTATAATTATGGATTAAATGCATTATGCCAAGGAAATTAGAGATGCCACAAATATAATAAAAATGAAAGATTGTCTGGCTCTAGTGCTGATGACATGCTGGTTTGACAAGGCAATGCATGCTGGTTTGCCCATCCTTACCTCCCCAGGATGTTAATAATTATTCCTAATGCTAGCATCTACACTCATGGAGTGTTCAGCCCTTAGTGGAGATAGACTTGCATGAGAAAGTTACCTCCCTGCCTGTTAGCAGCATCCCAAACTCATCTTCTGTCTTGTGGAGTTCATTCTGTCCCCAAAGAACAAGGATAAAAGGGATGGAAGGAGAATGGCTTTTGTTCTTTCTTTGTTTTTTAAGTTAAATGGAGGACAGAGCTCAGTAAGAAATAACTCCCTAAGCCCATCCAACTTTTTCCAAGTCACAAAGATGGGATAGTCAGGAATCCCAGGATGAAAGTCTGGTTTCCTGACATCATTTCTTACAGTGGACAGAGAGCTAAACCCATATTCTCAAATAGATATCCATCTTGCCTCTTCTGAGCAGAGAACATGAATTCTTAATCTCCCTTTTCACTCCTTTTGTGGGAATATTGAAGTTGCTTATGTATGAGGAAGCACAATTATAAATTCCTTCCTGCAAATGGAATATCAATCCTGGTAAGAATAACCTTTCATGGATCACAAAGTTTACTGTCACAGTGCTATTTTTCCTGCTAGGAGCTAGATGCATCACGCCACTCAAAATTAACACCACCTTAACACCTATCTGTAATCACATGTGACAGCTGCCATTTTTTTAAAATTCCAAATGGAACTAGGGATCTCAAACTAGTCACTTGGATCTGTCCTGTCTGGTTTGACAAAACTAGTTCAGGGTACACCTGTCTTGGACTGAACACATGCTAGTTACCGGTAGCAGACATGAGCAGAGTGCAAAAGGAAGTAGTAAGTGGTGTGGGTACTCTGCAAGCAGCTCTTCTGTCTCCAGAGGATCAAGGGGTTATTCTGGTATACCAGACTGTTTTTCATGCACAGTTGAGGACTTTAGCAACCAGCCTTTGAATAGAGATTTCAGTTTCTCCCAAGAGCTGTGTTTATTGCCTGTGCTGTGTAAATACAATGAATGGCCTTTGCTCGAGGAAATGACCTATCAGAGGATGCCGTGTTTCCCTAGTACAAGAACCCTTCAAGTCTAGTGCTACATAAATGCTGCACAGGTCGGAGGGCAGGGAGCTTGGGAGAATGAAAGGCTCTCTGCTCCCTGTCCTTCCACGCAGCTCTGCAGATGGATTGTGCTGAGTGGGGAAGAATAAGCAGGTTAGCAGACAGGCTTTCAAAGGAGATATCTCTGGAGGCACCCAGACATATTTGAGAAAATCCATGACAAAGGGCTACACTGTACTGAATTTGAGGGGATTAAACATCAGGGCAATACAAAGAGCTTCCACATGTGGTTTTGTCAGCAGCCATAAACCCGGGCATGAGAATTTCCTCTTTTTTTTTTCCTCTGCATTAAGAATTATTACCTCTGGCTGGAAGCATGGATCATGCATCATGAAAGCATCATGTCAACTCCTCTGCTTCAGTTTCCCACTGAAGAGAAATTAAGAGCATGGAGATATCCAGTTCATCTTTGCAGCATCGTCTGCGCTTACTTGCATAAACAAAATAGCTAGTGTGACCAACAAGACCAAATAAGCATAGAAAAAGAAAATAAAGCCACAACACAACCACTTCCCTAGGTTACATTCAGATCTGTCTAATACAGGCACTTAGCAGAAGAATCATAACTTCCATTTCAAAAGCATAAAGAGCTATTTGACCACCTGCTGCCCACGGTTGCCAGGACATTGGTCTATACATAAAGAATACAGAAAGAGAAATCATCACTCTTCCACTGCAGGTGAGTAACAGTGTGGCCCTGCATTCCCAGACAGAAGTGTCTCACACTTTCCCTGCAACTCCAGGACCAGCAATAGCAGGAGGGTCTGCACAAGCCACCTGGGCATCCTCATGTGCAGAGTATCAGTGTGAGCACAAACAAACCAGCAGCCTGTTTTTCATCATCTGTGTTTGCCATCAACCACCCTCCACTTCTACCATGTCAGCTTGGCAGCATCCTAACAAAGAAAAAGAGAAATCCTTCCCTTGCTCCTGCCACATGCTCACCTCACTTTCAATCCCCAAACATTGATAGAAAGGATTAAAATGAGTGCTGCTTAAAATAAAATGAATATAGGATTCAAAACCAATTACCAAAGCATAATCTTGCTCAGATGGGCACGCTAAGAATAATTACTATCCATAAGATGAATGCTTGTTGGAGACACATTACAGAAGACTGCATAATTAAATATAGCAACTGATCCTCATTTATCTATCAAGCAATTCACATTTAAAAGCTCACCTGCATGCATTTGGGCAAAAAACACTTGGGAGTTTTCATGGCAGTTGGAAGTTTGGGGAAAAGCAAAAGCAGGAAAATAAAACAGCAGGAAAAGTAATCAGCTTGTCACCAGAAGAAAATACAGAGGGAATGGTAAAATCCTGCTCTGGACACTATTTGCCCTTTAAAATAATAACCTTTGAGAGAAGTGAAAACATCTTTGATGCCAGCTTACACTTGGCCCAAAAAAAATTGTTTCTAGATGCAGAAGCAAAAGAGGGCACACTGGCAGGCAGTGCTTTCTCAAGATGCTCTCTGTAGTATCTGCAGACTGGAGGAAAGCAACAAAGGCAACCAGTCACCACATCCCAAGAGTTCCCACATGGCACCAGCCTTCCCCTATCCACTCAGCCAAGGGACAGGTGACCCCCATCATGTACCAGGCGCCATAAAGCCCTGCCAGACCAGCTCCTGAAGCACAGCGCCAAGCTCTTCCCTTGACATATGTCACCCAAAGCTAGTTATGCCTGGCTCTCCTCTCCATGGGTACTCCTTGAAAACTTTGCCACGTGGGGTTTTCACAGAATCATGTTGCCCTGACTCATGATAACTACACCACGCTGCCAAACAGGTGAGCTAGAAGCCAGAGAAGGAGCTCCAGCAGTAAAACAAGATGCAGAAACCCATATTCTTATTGATTGTGGTCCCAGACCACGACAGATCTCCTAGAGAAACTGTCAGTCTCCAAAGATACCAACAACAACTGTTCACTGTAAGTTTTAGTACTGTTTTCCAAAGATACAATCCATTTCCAGCTGTCATTTTTCAGGTATTTGAAAGATGAAAGTATGAATGCTTGGTTGGGAGATACTGGCATTAATAAAATATTCCAATTTAAAAATACATACTGAGTCCCAATGAGAATATCAGAACAGCAATGTTCATTTTATTAACTGATTTATACAAATACTATAGTAGCTGAACAAGACAAGTATCTACTTCATCCCATAAATAAAATATTCATCTAACTTCTCTCTTAGTGAAGAAAAAACCAAAGTTTTACAATTGGGAAGCCAGATGAATTTCTGTGGGTAATACTGTCTGTGCAGAAAAAGAGGAATATATAAAGGGAAAGATTTTCAAAGCCACCTACCTAATACAGATGTCCAATTAAACTTAATGAGAGTTGATCTTCAGCTTAAGTATGCAGCATTGACGACCTTAATCAAAACATACTACATTTTCCTACATCTATCTTCTGAAACATCTTCCTTCTTAAAATCCATTTTACTTTGTCCCTGAGAGATTAGTTTTCTCAGCAGCACCTTCCCTACCACCCTCTGATCTTGCATGGGAACCCCCAACCAACCAAACAACTTGAGCAATAAACACTGAACAGCAAACATGCAAAAAGCTTTTACTGCTGACAACCAGTGAAAGAAGCAGAGGCTGTCCTTTGAAAACTGTCAGTCAGTGAAGTGTGACAGCATTAACTCCTTTCAGACATTACCTGAAATATAGGGCTTTCGTGCACCCAGCCTAAGGTTTGGATACAGAGGTGAGGTTCTGGGGGGCTTTGTACAACAAATGCTTTTGATAAGTCCATGTTTAACTTTGTATAGAAAAAAATACAGGTACAAACAAGCTTGTCCTTAAGATTCCTATGATGTTCATACTAATAATGCAACAGTTTCCATTTCCACAATAATCTGAATGCAATGACTTACACATTCCTCAAGCAAATGAGCACAGCCATCTCCATATTGCCAATGTGAAAAATACAGAAAGCTCAGTTTTATTCCTGAACTTTGCTCCCACCTGAAGAGTTTCATCATTCTATACCAATGGCAAGAGTCCAGAGATGAGGCATTTAGACCCTATTTCGAGTGAACCTGCTTTAAACTTGAATAACCAGTGCAAATAGAAGTGCACTGAAATGTAAAGCTTTCCATGCTAAAGGTAGATCTTCAGCTTGTGGGAAAGCCTCCAAATCTCCCTCATGCAGGACTTTGAAAGCACCTGTAAAGACTTCTAAGCTGGTGTACCCCAAAGAGGTTGACCTCTTAAATCAGTCACAAGGCAGGGGAACAGTCACAAGGTCTTAAAGGCTGAAACATGGCTCAAGTCTGTGACAAAAGACTGGTGCCAAGAAAGAAGAAAAAAAAAAGCATATTTGCAAAGTTAGTTTTGACAGAAAGAAAAACATCAGCACAATTCAATAAACACTCCGTTTGACCCACTTTCTTTCCTACATGAGCTCTGGTTAAATGACATCATGTGAAGAACATCGTCTACATTTTGTCTGCAAAATGCATTTGAAACTATCTCTACTGCATGACACATTTCTTCTTCTTCTAGATTATTGGTACTTCAACACAAAGAAATCCAAAACCACTGAAAACAACCTTCTGTTTAATAAAAACCACCATCGCCCTGACTGTTGTATAACCAATGGCTTTTAAGGAAGAAACTATTAAAATATTTTCTTCCTAAAATCCATCTAATATACAGCACTTGGAAAACTATACTTAAACAAACAAATCTGAGTCAGATCTTAGCTATGCTGTGTTTGGGATCTCCAATGAATCCAGCAGATTTATTCTCAATTCAAAAACAGTTTTTAATCACATTGTGAACTGAATAACTAGAATTTGGGCAAAATTCATAGGGTAAATAGAATTAAGTGTTCCACAGTGAAGCATACTCTTTGTGAGTGAGATTAAAATAATTAAACATGCAATTTGGCAAAGCAAGGACAGGGAGCTATTAGTAATCATCAGAATGTGAAAGGTTTAGAAGCTTGATCCAATTCCTGTTGGACTCAGACAGAAAAAAAAAATCCTATTTACCTCTTCAAAATGGATGCAAAAACTGAAACTAAAAGAAGGAAATATTAGGCCAAATGTCACTAAACTCCTGTAACTTGCAGAATCATCAGTGGTGCCCATTGGAGATACTTCATCAAAATCTCTAAGACGGACTAAGAAATTGAAACATCTCTGTCTTGTCAGATAGAAAATTCAAGTTTGGGACATCTCTGGCATTTAAGACACGGAACCAGCTGCCAAACAAGGTGACAGAAATGTCACTGCTTAAACACAACAAAATGTAATTGTCACGTTAGACCTGTGCAGCAGAAAGAGAGCACAAACTTGCAGGGAAGAGACTGTTCTCTGCAGAGCAATTTGTCAAACTGGCCTCTCATCTGGACCCTCCTTCTGCATGCAGCACCAGAGATACCAATCCCAGAATTCTCTTCCATGCCTCAGCAATCAGCCACAAACACTACCATGTTATTTCAGGAAAGAGAATGAAGTGAGGGGCATCTCACAATTTCCTTCATAAAAACAGACTCTGATGGAAAAAAGTCTTGTTTGCAGAATGTAAACAGAGATTTCATAGCACCAAGTCTTCATTTTTATCACATCTTTCTTTCTAAAGAGAACTCTGAGGAAAGATAACTAAAGGTTGTTAAGTCCTGCTGCAGCTTTGGATTTATGATGGAAAACCATTTATTTTTCTAAACTACTGGCAACAAATGTTGCTAGGCAGAAAAAGCCAATAGAAACACTTGTAAATGCTCTATTGAGAGGCAGAAAAGTAGGTGACAAATGCTGAAATGACCAGATGAGGTTTTAATTTTAAAACACTATAAACAACATAACAATTATTTAATGGCAGGGAATCAAAGACAGCTTTTTCTCCTTAATGCAGGGGGATCTGCAATTTAATACAAATAGAAATTATGCTTTGTTTTGTGCAGTGTGCAACTTTCCCCTGCACCTGAAAATACATAAAAGAAGTAAATACTACAGTTGTAGGGCTAAAATAAAATATCCTAGTCTAGGAAGATAAATTCAAACACATGTAAAAAGAAAAGAGCTATTTTCAGGTAAATAATAACATGAAGAAACACAAGCCAGTTTTGTTTCAAAATATGGAGCCTTTTTTTTTGTGCCAGAACAGTCAAGACTAGCCAAGATCATATCTTTAGAAAATACTGTATCAGTTCCTGCAGTAGAAACCTGCATGCTTTATCTGTGCTCTCCTGATCTTATAGCCACAGCAAATAAAATCCTCCAACATTATTCTGCTGTTCACCACCTCCTATTTCAGAAGAACAAAGCCACGGAATTATGATTTTTTTTTTTTTTTTTTTTCTTTTGAGCCAAGAGGAACTTTTTCAGGGGAAACAATCAAGAAGGAGCTGGGCACCTCACCCAATTTTCATGAGAGCACAGTGCCTTTAACCCTACAGCTGCCCTTATTCCAGCCAAGGCACACAGGACCTTCACCTGCAGGGGTTTTCTGACTGCACCTGCCATTCAATGTACTGAGCACCTGCCTTCCCAGCTGGTGATGAGGAATTGCACCCACTCAGCACTATTTGCTGTTTGATAACAGCTCCCAGGTGAAGTGAAACCTGATGGACACTGCACCCAGGCTGCAGATGCACCCACACAGCACAGGAGCCAGCAGACAGCACAGCAGTGATGGATCCAACAATGCATCCAGCAAAGGGAGGCACTTGTGCTGGTGGGTCAGCCTTGTCCCCTCTGTCCAGCTTTGGGGCTGGCTGCATCCAAGGTGCCTGCAAGATGGAATCTTAATAATCTATCTTAAAGCAGCACCAAGCTCAGGTAAAGACTTTCCTTTCCCTCAGGCACCAGCCAGATCCAAGATCCACAGAGAACTTGAGTCTCTGCACCCCTCCCAGGATATACTCATCAGCCATGAAGCCTTTGGCAGAGTTGAAAAGGAAGAAAAACCTCCTCAATCCTCAGTCTCAAGAAAAATTCCCTGCTTTCAAGGGTCTTTTAAAGATCAAAAAAAAGCATCTCAGGAAAAAAAAGTGTTCCACATGAATGAGCCAGTGCTTTATTTCATCCCCCTGAATTTTATGCCCTCAGCTCTTTTTGCAATTATAATGCCATGAAAGGGAAAGTGAGGAACAAAGAGCTCCAAGGCTTGGTTTTCTTCATCAAGGAATCATGGCTGCAATTTGAAATTTCACAGGTGCTGAGGCTCTCAGATATATAGCAAACCAGCCTGTCTTCCAGCATCACTGAATTTGGCCAACTCAGCCCAGAGTCCATTTGCTGCAGCATCAAAAATGAAATGCAGTTCTAGCAGCAATGCAAATCAGATCACATAATTGAAACACTATAAGTATTAGTAAAGACTGAGTATGTTTCCAGCCAAGAAGCAATACTTCAAACTACACTGGGGACTCAATGTAGAAATTATTGAGTAAGATTCTCTGGACTGCACTATACAATTAGATTATTATCATTACTTCTTCTCTGTGCTTTAAATCTGTGAATCTGAGGACGTGCAGAGCTGCACTTCTACAGAGAGCACCTTTCTGAGAATTCTCTTCCCACACTATAAACTGGAACATGAGAAATTTGAGGACACTGGATTTGTTGCCATTTGTGAAGAGAAGCACCACCCAAACAGGAATCATTAGAGTAGCAAAACCTGCTGCATTATGAACAACAACTGGTCTTTAAACAGGATGTGAGAGCCTGCCTGGGGAAGTAGAGGGCCTTTCCATTCAGTCCACAAAAGCACAAAGAGCTAAAACCTGATAAACTCAGGCTAGGCAAGTATGGGTAAGAAGGTATTCTGTTCTATTCTGGGTGGGCTTTTTAAAAAAAAAAAAAAAACAGGAAGGGCAACTGTTCCAGCAGACTGTACTAATGGATAAGGTGAATTCTTCATTACTGCTATTTTTACAATCAAGATAGGATGTTGTCCCAAGAGTTTTTGCTCTTGATCAAGCAGATGTTAGATGAGGAATTAATCTCTGCTTAGTGTCTGTGACTGATTTTCTTCTCCTGCATGTTCTTGCACAGTGTCTGAGTACAGTGCTCCTTCTGCCTTTATACCCCAGGAATGTTTTTAATAGTTACACATCCAGGAGTCACCAGTGACACAGTTACTACTTCACAGTTAATCCCTGTAGTTGCTTCTAGACAATTTTTTCATTTTATTTAGGATTACACCAAGAGTGTAACCCAGTATTTCCAGAAGATATCTGCTGCAAGGAAGGCTCTAATGTCAAAAGATTCCTTCTCTAAAATATATCTTTCCATGATATAATCCCACTTTGCATACAAGTAGCTAATTACTTGGTAATTTTGCTCCATGAAGCAGGGTGACTCTTGCAAAGCAAAGCAGCAGTCTGTTCCAGTGAACAAGGTCCTAAGACTCTCTTTATAGTATGATCTCTCCTACCCTACCACCATGAGCTAAAAAAATCACTATCAAGGGGTCCTTGCCTATATTCACCACTTTCCCTAGTATTGTATCTAAAATCATCCCCTGCCTCACTTTACAAACACGACAGCACTTGCCACAGCTTCATGCCTATTTAAGAAAAAGAAGTGAGATTCTGAGCTGCTCAGGATTCCTCATATGTCAGACACATCTTTCTGCTCTTCCAGCAGCTATTCAGCCAGCACTGTTGGCTTGAACACAGTAGCTTTGACAGCACTCATATGTTTCCAGCACTGCTCCAACATCAGCCAGTTGATTTTTGCACTCCGTGGTCTCCACTGTAATCAGCTGGAGAGGGCATCAAAGAGGTGAGATGAGAACTTTTCATGCTCTCAAGCCATCAGACCCAAGCATCCTATCAAACTGCACATCTGCACTGCAATATTGATTTGCTTGTTGATGGGATCTACATCGGAACAGATGCACTGCAGAGAGCACGGCCTCAGAGTCAAGTTAACACTTTTTATTGCGTATTGTCCAATTTCCATGCTGGCTTCACCATCCTATTTACATAATATTCTAATGGGGACATTTCAAGACAAGGTAGGATAGGTCACAAGATGCTGATAGGTCAAAAGTGTGCTGAATGCACTCAAGGAAAATTATTCAACCTCTCAGCTCCTTTCATAGTCAGCTTGTAATACGAAGCCTGTTGTGCTGCTTTTCCCCAAGAATATGGGTGAGAGGCTCTCCTATCACTGGAGACAGGGTTATGGAGACAGGGTTATGGAGACAGGGTTAGGAAAAAGCCACCAAAGTTCACCCCCCCCCCCCCCAAAGGCACAACTAACCAGAAGCAGACTTCTACCTCAGAAGGCTGTCTAACACGTATCTTAAGTCTTTTAAAATGGACACTTCTCACCTTCCCGAGCAATCGATGCTCCACTTTAAGGGTATTTTTCCTAAAACCTGCCTCTGCACTGCTGCAAAATACTCAGTAACTGGAGAATAGATATTGGGAGGCCAGGCGGGGGAGGGAATGATTATGCTGTATATATTTGCATACTTACAGGACTGCTGTAAGAACAAAGTGTCCAACTGTTTTTCCTTAACTGAGCTACTGTAGCCTGGCACCTCTCTTCTAAAATTAGCTCCACTTACAGATGTTGCCATAGTATTTGTTGCCATACCAAGGCACTCTTCATAGGTGATGTCATTTGTCATACAGCAGAATGCCAGAGCTGTTTACCAGTTCTGAGCCCTGAGCCTTGCACATTTCCTAAAGAGTATCTATCACCCTTAGAGGTACCTACACAGGCTATGCATTATTGGAGGCTTTGAGGGGAAATCCTGCCTGAGCTCTGCAGCAGAGCATCTGCACCCAGGAGCCAGAGCTCTGCCGTGACACCCAGCCCAGGCAGCAGCTCTTGCCAGCTTCTCCTGAGGTACAAGATTCCCATGGGGCTACCCCGGGTTTGGCTCAGGGAAGTTTCTCAGGCTAAGTACAAGATATATGAAGACATGTTCCTCTTCATTACTTTTACAAGGCCTGGCCCAAAGTCTCTGGAAAAATGCCTGGAAACACTCTGACTTCCTTAGAATCATGGAATAGTTTGGGTTGGAAGCGACCTTTAAAGGTCATCTAGTCAAACCTCCTCCAAATTTGGATACTACATTAGTGCCCTACATCTAAAATAGCTTCCTGTACGTATTTCCTCTCTCCAGATTAAATAATCACTGTACAATCCATAACCATGCTCAGATTTTTAATATTTCTTCTACCAAGTTTCCTTTACACTTCTGAGAAGCATTTGCACCTCAGGTAACAGGAAGGGAAATACTGGGGGTATAGATTGTTCTCACACTCACTTTCTACTACTTCTGGAATCAGATGTATGATCAAGTACTTTTTAAACAAATCCCTTTGCATTGGGCTAACTTTTTGCAAAAGCTGGAACCCGAGTTGAACTTCTGACATGTTTTCTCCTTGTCCCTACTCCCAACACCCCTTGAAGATTTTTGCCAAGAGCAAAGGCGAATGTTCAGATGTAGAGAAAAATAATCAATGTTGTTCTGACTTCAGTCAGCCCTGAAGTGTATTCTCAGATTTCTGCTGCACAAAATGGTTTTGATGAAACATCCAGCCTGTAAGATTCTAACCAGATATTCTTCTGGATCATTTGCCCACAATGAAAACTCTCAGAGAATAAGCAGCAGGAGAGAGAGATAGATTACAAACACATTCCAAAATAATCACAACAATGCATTTTCCCTTCTGCTAAACTGACAGAGGCCCTGGGCCAAACTCCAAAGAGGAATCAAGTACAACTCATGTTTTTCCTGGCCCTTTCACCTACACAAGTTGCTTTACTTTCACAGTATCCTGGACTCCCCTTACATTCCAACATGTTGTTGACAACTTGCCCATTCTATCCCTTGTGAATTTACACACATTGCAGACCATATCTTAAACAGTCAAAACACAGAATTATAAAAGGGAAGCAAGAAAGAGCAGAAACCAGCACGTCAGCCCTGAGCACTCCACATACTCATTTTCCATACAGAGATCTGGAAAATTTCCTTCGCACACTGGACTGTAGCCACCATCCTTGCTTGCGTGGGCCACGCATCGCTACACACCTTCCTGACCAGGCACAAACAACAGATGGTTTTAGAAGAGATGCATGTTGAAACACTCAAGTTGGGAATAGCCAAACACTGGCTAGAAAACCATGGCCATTGTGTGCAGCACCAGCCCTGCTCCCTCTGCACTCTGAGCCAGCACAAGCAGCAAAGGCTCTGCACCTCTGAGTGTCAGAGAGAGCACAGAGCAATCATGACATTTAGATTTGTAAGATTAAGGTCACTTTATGTAATACTTCTAAAGGGAAATCCTTTAGAATTTAGAATCCTTTGGTACCTCCCCATCTTGTTTACAACTTCCTTACCCTGAGAACTATAATTCACATGAAGAAAAATAAAACCAAGGAAAATAGTACCTTATGCTCCAGCTGTTCTTTGAAAAGCTTGTAAGTCATTACACTTTAACTGAAATTCATTGAAGTCATTAAATCCATTTTTCCCCAAAGCCAGCTCTCTCCCTGCACACCCCCTACTGTTTGAAACGGCAAAGAGGGACAGTGATAGGACCTATTTATGCCTGAAGGTGAGTCTATACTATCTGATTTTTAATTCCAGCTGTCACCCCAAGACACCAGTCCATCCATAAGTCAGGTACACCAGACTGGTCCCTCAAACCACATGTTCCCAGCAGCCTGACCACTGTGGCAGTGTCAAATTCCTTTTCTCCACTCACAAAGGCACCTTATGCTAACTTTAGAGCACCACTTTCCAAGATCAATGATAATTGACTGATTAAGTATGCCTAATGCTGCCAGAATGTGAGCTGATTGTGTAATGGTGCTAATTAGTAACTGCCAGAGCTTATTCCAATTATTAACCTTTATGAATGTCATTTTTGAAGATAACAGTTTGCAACACAGCCTACTGCAGCATTTGTAATGTTTTTTGTCACACAGGATGAGAAGGAGCACAGTGACCAATGAAGCTAAGAGAAAACACAAGAAAGGAGCCCTAAGAACAAAGGACTGCCTTTGCATTCCACAAGTGATACAGGGACTTTAACAACAGAAAACTGGAACATCAGTGCTAAGGAATTCAAGAACCCACTTTTCCACAAGACCTGAGCTCCTCAAAAATTCCACTGCCAAGCATGCCTCAAAAGCTTCCTAGCAGTGCAAGTATCAAACCAGTTCCAGATTTACCATGGGGACATGGCAAGGTGCCATGCCCAGTGATGCTCTGGAACCAGACAGACACAAGAAGAACAAGTTTGCTATTGCATACCGAGGAAAAGCACCATTCCCATGTCTGCAGTTACAACTCTGATTCTTCTGATGTTATGCAAGAGGACATTTCATGACAAACCACATCATGTACCCTGCCTGCATCAGATTTAGCTAGACAACTGAGTTAGACCACAGCCTACTTAACTTCACCCTCATCTGTCCCCTGAACAAACCACAGGCACTGTAACTATTTAAAATGAACACCTCCAAAAGGAAATATGGGCTTCTTATAAATCTCCCACCACTATAGCAGGGCCATGTTCTCGTGCCCATCACTGTTAAAGAGCCACCAACAATGAACACATACAAACTTTTCAGGTGGTGTGACTAAAATCCCTCAGCCCCTATAATTAGGTAGTGTTGGTGCAGATAACTCTTCAGTCCTCAGAGAGGCAAATGGTCCACTACAGTCCCCCCTACCATGTACTCTACCAGAAAAGAAACCCCAAAGCAAACAAATCCTTTGTTCCCCATGCCTTGTACAAAATAAAAAACGCACACGTGGGGGTACAAAGCTAAATGTGCTGTGGTAACTCTGTATTCCTCATAAACATCCCTTTTATCTTTATTGGTTACACATAGTAGAACCAATGGCATTTTAATCTTCCAGGGGACATTTACTCTCTACTTCGCTAGAGGCACACTGAATGATGTACCATGGTCCACTGCTTACTCTGTAGCTTAACTACTCCATGGCAATATAACATTATATCTGAAACCTTACATTTGAGCAGATGATCTTACTGCCTTGGTTTTCCTCAGTCACTTACAGCTGCAAGTAATCCAAAGAAAGGACAAGGTCTCCCACACAGTGGCTTTACAGAGACTTGCGTCTGGAGCATCTCAAGGTCAAGCTTTTCTGCGATCCCTGAAGTAATAACACAAGACCCAGAGAGGGATCATACTTTCTGAGTTCTCAAGGGAACTCATACACCCCTTTGTGTTGACGGACATTGTGTGATTCTCCTGTTTCCACATCAAGACCTGAGGCATATTACCTGTGTGTGAACTACTCTTTTCCAAGCTGTTCCTGACTTCTGCTCTGAACCTGCTGCTTACTCGTCCCCCTCCAGGACCAATAGTCAGCCACCAGGCTTCCTTCTGAAAGCAAGTGACCCCTACAATTTCTAGCATTTCAGAGAAAGAGATGCAAGAGGACCAATGTGCATTTCTCTTTCCATGGGGCTGATTACTCCTTGTGAGCTCAGACTCCCACAAGGCCAGAAGCCAGCTCCCAGGGATGGGTTGCTCTTTCTTCCTGCGTATTTCTCCTGGAGAGGCTTTGGAACTTCCAAGACTTTTTGTACAAAACAGCGCCCTGGAGTCCTGGAAGTAGTTACAGATAGCTGGAGATTGTTACATTTTAAATGCACCAGAACTCACCCAGGTCAGCTCACAGTGCATCTCTCAACCTCTGGACAAACTACCTGAGGGTAAAGCGTGGCAGTAACAACTGTATTAAAAGGCTAAACATCTTCCTGTTACCATCCTCCTCACAGATACCCTGAGCTAGACTACAAGATCCAGAAAATAACACATAACAGTCCTGTTACAGATGCCAAAGGATATTTTTGGATTTATCATGGGATAATATCCCTCAACCTTTCCAATACAGCACCACATCTGCATTCCTGACTAGACCTGCAGGATGCTGAATGCCCAGCTCCTGCAGACAGCCTGCTGCTAGGTTCAGGCATCTGGACAGCGAGCTTCAGGGAAAACCAGATGTAAGTGACTACTAATATTTATGGAGTCAATTTTCTAAAGTAATTGGCCTTCAAAGACCCAGAAACAAGGCCTAGCAATCTGGTTACAGAAAGGCCTCACTAGACTTTTACAGTTCTTATTCAGAAGTAGAAATCCTACATGTAAAAATGCACTAGCTTCCCATGATCTAGAAGTTTACAGGAGCTTTCATTTTCACTTGGTCAGGCATATACTGTAAAAGAACTGGCTGACAGATTTTACAGATGAAGCACATGTGGTAAGTAAATAAATCAAAGGCTGCCTTCCAGACAGGGGGAACGTAGCCCTTTGTAAATATTATTCAGAGAAGTGATCACTTCATATGGGCACTTTTAACTTCATTAGAAGCCTAATGAATTTACCATGGACATAATGAGAGAGAGAGACCAGACTGAAAGAAAGATGGAAGGATTTTTGCACATTTTTAAACAGCTTTTCTCCATCCTTCAGATTATTTATAGCCATTATAAAATGGCAGTGCATTTGGGGGAAAAAAAACAAAAGCAAAAACACTACAACATAATAAAACATCAATATAAACAGACACAACCCATGTTAAAGTACTAAAGTACTAAATTCTACAAGCCACTGTACAAAGCATCCAAGATTTATGGCTTGGTCTGAAGCCTAATTGCAAAGAACAGAAAAGTCAAGGGAGGAAGGAGATAGGAAGAGAAAGTAAAAGAAAAGCTTGGTCAAAGAGAAACAAATCTTGTAAGGCAATGCAAAGCCCAGTTTTAGTGTGGGCATTGCATCCTGCAGCAAGCATTAGGTGGCACCAACACAGAAACTGTTCTGTACAAGAACCTCCTTACACAGGCCTGACTGCCTGGAAAGTGCCTGGCAGTATCTATCTCTGTCTGCCTGATCAGAGGCCAGGGAACTTTCTGAACTGCAGGTGAAGTCTTTGCATGTACTACAGTCCTTGACAGATTTTGGATCTGATTCTAGGAACTCATCTAAACTTCACACGGGTAAAAACAGGCTCCAGCAAGGAGATGCAAAGATTAACTACATATTGTCCTATGAACCAAATTCTTCTACTTGCTCTGAACCTTTAGCCAATGCTTCATTATCCTTCTTGGACCCAAAGAATTGCTGAGGTTGGAAGGAGTCTTTGGAGCTGATCTGATCCAACCTTCTGCTCAAGCAGGGCCACATAGAAGACATTTGCCCAGGATCAGTCCGAATAACTTTTGAGTATTTCCAAGGATGGACACACCACAGCCTCCTTGAACAACCTCAGTCAGTGTTCAGTCACACAGTAAAAAATGTTTTCCATCATATTCAGAGGGAACATCCTGAGTTTCAGTTTGTGCCCATGCATTGTCTCTTGTCCTGTCACTGGGCAGACACTTAAAAGACCATGGCTCCATTTTCTTTGCCCCCTGCTTTGAGGAATTTGTGCGCATTGATGCGATCCACCAGTCCCACTCCAGCCTTCCCTTCTCCAGCTAAAGAGCTCTTTCAGCCTTTCTTCATATGAGAGATGTTCCACCCACTCGCTTTAGCGAGACCCTGTCCATACCCCATAACATTGTAAGATTTTTAACGTACTCTTCTCTGGGCACCTCTTTTCCCGATCCTAGTAGATGAGATCTAGTATGGAAGCTCTTATGTAATTTATTAAGAAGGTTTTATTTTTCACTTACCTATTTGCATATTTATAAGGGAATTTAACGTGTGGTTTTCATTACTACTGGCACAGATTCCCATTGAATGCATCCGCTACTAATCTGTGCCAACGAAACTCCTCTGCACAGAAAAGAGTGATCAGAAAAAGACATTAGCAAGGTCAAAACAAATTCATCTTTAAGTGTGGCTTCCTGCAAAAAGTTTTGCAGTCGACATCCAAATCTCATTAGAATGTAAGATTAGATAACTCAACCAAAGGAGCAGCTCTTTAATGAGAGCAGTGGAATTGCTTCTCCAAATGACAAAAGAAGAGATGGAGTAGCCAATTCCTGTTAACAGGTGCGGCTCTGCTGATGCAGCAACAGTCACAACACCCACAGGATCTGCAACAGCAGGTTCTTGGCTACAAACTCCCTCCTGAGCACTGCCTTGCTGCTTCTAAACAAGTAGGCAAAGCACTACAAACACACCCTACCTGCCAACCCTGACAAGATGACTTCATAGGGACAGTGAGGCTTCAAAAGCACATTTGCTCTCGACAAAGCTTCCTCTGACCTTCTCCACCAAACCCCAGAACTAAATACCTGGGAACATGACCAGAGCTCAAAATTCACTGCTGATGAGATAGGATGTCTCCTTTCTTGGGGATTCGGAATCAAAGGAATTCACCAACAAGGACAGAAAAACTATAATAAATACAGCATGTATTAGCTGAGAACACAGGGACAAGCATATTTTTCCAGCCTCCTAGAACAGTTTACTTTTTTCCACAACAAATTTCATTAGTTCACACTAAGATCCTCATGTTTACAAATCTACACCAGAAATATCTTTTGGCATTAAATTCCCTAAATTTCCCATTTTATCATCTAGTTTTCTGGAACGGAATGACCAGAGATCTGAGCAGGTTTAAGTTTCCATTGACCCAGCTGAGTGCCTAAAAGGAGTGGCTCAAAAATTAAATTATGCCAAAGATATTTTTTTGGTTGGTTTGTTTTGGTTTGGGGTTGGTTCTTTGGGTTTGTTTTTTTTTTTTTTCAAACTACAATTTCAAAGAGCACTTCTAGGCCAATAAAACACCTTTATTTACACAATGTGGTAGCATCCAAGAGACACCAACTGACGGAGAGCCCACCTGTGATGCAGAAGACTCAAATCCCTTGTTTGAATAAGACAGCCATAGTAGAACCACCAAATTACAAATATTTGTATTACCTGTTAATCTGCCACAGAATATTCTGGGGAAAGTATATGAAAGATAAAAGCATGATTTCTTCTCCAAGTCTCTCATCTAGTTCTCTGGACTCAGAGATCTCCAAATCCCAAAACCACTTATACACTGTGAAATATCAAATCTCCAGCACAATCCCAGCTATTCTATTGGAATATTTAAAGCATGAGTAGCTCATTGCTGACAAACAGGTAACAAAAAAGACATGTTTCTGCAACTCTGATCCAAAAAGCTGTAGACTTGTCTGTTCCTTCAATGTTATAAAATAATTCATGTAAGCCGTAGGCTACTGCCAGACTATCACGTTATTCAGCCACCAGTAGAAATATCCTCCATTAATTCACTGAATCCCCTTTTGAAATCCCTTTATGCTTTTATTATTTCTACCTCCCAACATCCTGTAGCAATGAGTTACACAATGTAATTACTTGAGGAATAAAAAAGCACTTCCCTTTATATTTATTCAGAGCAACGGCTTGAACTTGGATCTTCCACACGTAAGATTAGAGTGAGTCTCTCCATGGAGAGATTCTCAGTCTCTCCTGTTGCAGCTCTTTTGCAGAATATAAATAATTCAAGAGGGATGGCTGGGGCTCTTACCTGAATCGTGGAAAATTAAAACAAAATGCAGCATGTTTTTTTCTCTCTCCGTTTTGTTTGGAATTCCACTTTGGTCCTGAGAACATTCCCTCCAAAAGTTAGGAATTTGATAAATTGCCTTTTCTTCTTGCTTCCCTGTATCCAGCCAGAAAACAAGGTGTATCCAAAAGTTCCCAGGTCTACTTATTATATATGATCCCAGGAGCATCCCAACAGCCCAGTCATCTATGAGATCAACACATACGTACAAACACACAACCTCTCTAGACCTGTTCAACGAGCACATTCCTCACCTGAACAGATCTGCAGCTTCCACTGTCAGTGACCAGCCCAGTCCTCCAACAGACACACGATAGAACATGAACAACTTCAGCAAAGCAGTCGCACTTTCAAGCTGCAAAAGCTGTGTGAATGGGGCACAGAGTGGGGATGTGTAGCACAGGTTGGACAGGAGTTACCTGCACACGAAAATGTGAACACCTGTGCGCCCACCATGCAACACCAAAATGAGGTTCTGGGGCAGAATGCAGCCAAAGCCAGGATTTACCTCTGTCTTCAGAGATTCACAGATATAAATAAAGCATGGGCATTTTTTTTTAAATTAGCAGATTACCTAAAACACCATTACAATCTGCAGTTCTGTTTTTATTAATTCTCTCCAATTCAGTAGGAATTCCACCACAACGTAGGGATGAGCAGATGCAGGGGGAAGCATATTAATAAATCATAAGTGTCATTAAAATTTGTAAACTAATATCTTCTGGGAAGTCTTGGCAATTAGTCTCAGGGCAAACAAAAAATTAATAAATCCAAAAGGCCCCCTGTCTGATGACATCCCTGCCCTCACAAAAAGGTCATTGATGAAGCAATTAAGAGACAACAAATGGACTAGTCAGCAAGTTGGTTCACAAAAGACAAATGAGCTCCATAAAACAAGAGGAATAAAACACCCTAATAAGCAAAGGTGGGACTTCAATCCACACACCACCCCGAGACACGTACAAAGGCTTTTAGACTCCTTTGCTGGGCTAATACTTTTCACATGATTTTGGTCTCCACCATCTCTGAGGCAACATTAATGTGATTAAAGCAAGGAACCACCATAAAGCAAAGGTGTGAACATTACTATTGCCTTTTTGGAAAATCCTGTGGGATATAACAGGGCTAGGGAAACATCAGGAAGGAGACAAATGAAACTTCTCTACAGAAGTTAGCCTTATACTTAAAGAATAAAGTATTAAAAAATGAAGTCTTATCTTTATTACCATTACTGATTTTGCCTAATCCTAAAGCATAGCCCTGAATTTAAGATAAGCCTATTAATTTTTATTATTGGTTCCCAAAACAGACATGTAAAACTGTTTTAACTCACACTATCCCTTTGTTGCAATGACAGCATCTCCTTCTAGTCTGAACTGCAAAGAATGTATGTTCTGGACACTACCTGGAACTCTGGCACATTTGAGGAGAGCTAAACCTATGGCTCATTCTGTTCAACTCCTTGAATACATTTTTTTTTTTTTTTTTAAATTACCATGAATCTTCCCATTCAGCTCCACACAGCCCAAGCAGTTCTGAATAATCCCTTCAGTATATTTCCTGACACCCACAATGAAATATTTGTTTAGCTCACATTATTTAACAAAGGGCCACCATCTTCATTTGGCAGCAGCTAGCTCAGGAGTGGGCCAACATGCAGCTACTGTGCACGTCCCAAAGAGTTCCAGTGTGGCTCCTAGGCCATCTATGGCATCTTTGACTGACAGCCAGGCTGAACTGAACCAGGGTAAATGGGACCACCCACTGTGGGGAAATGACTAATCATCAAGAGTACCAGAAGCTAAGAACTGCATTACTCTGGGAATGTTGCTGAAGGTGTGCACTGACTGCAACTCAGGGTGCTGGGAGCCTCGAGGAACAACTCTCATCTCACACTGTGGTCATCTGCTGTGGTTCCCCATTCCCTTGGTTCTTCAGCAAACACAGTCTGCACCTAACAGCTCTCAACCACAAAGATTTTCATAGGTGGCTCCCATAGCCTCAAAAAGCTAGCCAGAATTAAGCTAAGCTATTTATGCATTCTAACAAACAGCAACAGTAGAGATGCCAAACTTTTGGTTACCGTGGTTTTCAAATCCGAGATCAGGGTGCTTGCACACACAGCTGGCTCCTTCCCTCCATGCCCTGATGGCTGACTGCAGATACAAGAAACCCTTCTCCTCATCAGCACAGTATTTCTGCACTTTGCAGCATTATTAAAAAGTGCCAAAGAAGATGCAGTAATGGGAAGCATTACTACTTTGAAAATCAGCTCCATTAATTTTACGCCTGAATACAATCATCCAGAAAATAGCACATATCGAAGATGCATGTCATCAGCACAAAAGTGGAAAATTATAAATGTAATCAAATTTGACAATACTGAGAGATGAGATGTCAGCTGCTGGTCATGGAGACTGCATTTCAATACAGCAAGCTCCAGAAAACTACAGTGCCCCAGTGGAGCCAAACCAGTACCAAGCAAGAGGTCGTGGCACAAACCAGAATTTGCCATTCACAATGCAGTCTAAACTATGTATTGGCACTGGGATAGAAACACTCTTAAGAAAGCTCTGGCTGTGCCATGACCTATTTCAGGTTTGGCTTGTTCCACAGAGGATGATATGGAAATTTGAGTCAGGCTTTTTGAATCTCCAGACCCCTGACTTCTTTACACACCAGTCTTAGAGGCTGCTACATTTGGAGCAAGCAGACTGAGCCCCAGTTCCCAAAGGGCACTTCACACCACATTCACCCTTTCCCACCCAGAGCAGCCCTCCCTGAAGCCAGCTCTGTGTGCCACACACAAAGCTAGGGCACAGAAATCAGCATGAGCTGGGAAATTATTGCAAAGACAAAAAATGCTAGAGATACACTGACATATGCTGAGGGTCTTTGGGGACTGTGGGAGGCTTAAGAGGCAAGTCCACGGGAGGAAACAACGTAAAGCCCTCTGGTAATTCAAACAGAACTGAATGAAAGAGCAATGCACGACATAAGGCAGCTTGCAAGCAAGCTGAGGGGTTTTTACTCCTCTCTGCTCCAAACTAGGGTTGCAGCTGCTGCATTTTGCAGCTGTCTCTATTAAAAAGCTGAAAGGCTTTTTTTCTAACTCAACAAAAAGACTAAGACAACAGACTAACCTCTTTAGGCACTGCAGCCGCAAGAGTAAAAAAATGCTTGGGGATTTTTGACTGCTGCCATGGAGACACAATTTCTTGGTTAATAAACAAAACAAGAAGGAATATATATATATATATATATATATATATATAAACTCCTTCATCAGAGTTTTAGCCTCTTAAACAGAAAGAGTTAGTCACAATTTTGGGTTAATGCATGGGCCAGCATTATGTACAATCAGATAATTTAGCTGGGACCACAGCCAGAGGAGAGGAACTCCAGGGGACCCATCTGAGGGGGGTAAAACGGTAGCAGGGACTCAGAGCTGACACATGCAAGTGCTTGCACTTTGGAAGAAAATCTAAACTGCTCCCCACTGCCCAATTAGTTGATGTGTTGCAGTCACGGCTGTGGCATTGATCATAAACAGCACCTTGCTCGCTTGTGCTTCTCCTGTCTTCTGGATCGCCCTGTTGTCTCTCTGACTTCACAGAGATTGAGAGCTCCCTCAAGATTGAGAGGGGAAGCTGTCTTTTTAGGTACTTCAATCCAAATAAATAAAATAAATGAATGCATTCCTGAGTACTAAAAAAAGGCAACAATGGCAAACGTTCATTCCAGTTATCTTAGCAGAAAGAAACTGCTCAATAGGCACTGGTTGAAACAGTTGAAAACATTTCAAATATTACAATATCAATTTTAAATATTTATCCAGAATGTCATGTTCCCACAACTTTATCTCAATACTGTGCATCTTAAACAATTCCTGTGAAGCAGCCTGGCACTACTCCTTAGAGAGAGAGTTAATATTTCATGACAGATCACTCCTGTATGCTTACAGTTCGTCATGGACAATGAAGTTTGATGCAGGGATCCTGGCCCACAGAGAGTTTGGGAATTAGAGGTGCTCCAACAGCAGTTCAAATCAAAACAATATAAGTTTACAGATTTAGAGGGAAAATTCTTTTCCTTTTGTTGATGGAGAAGAGGTATTAGTGGGGTGAAAAAAAAATTCTACAGATGTGGGAACCTAGAATGCCGAGAATATTTCTCTGCATTCTAGGTTCCCACATACAGAAAGTATATGTCCATCCCTTAATCCATTTTTTATTTAAAGCAGGCTGGATTCTTAACTACACAATTAGGTAATTTGCTAGGAAATGAGAACTGATGAAGGGTTTGCATGTCTAAAAGCTTAAATAATTTTTACAGTTCTATTTCTTGACCCATGAAAAAGACCTCTCTCCAGAAATTCATAAATGACTCATACCATCACAAGTATAGTAAAGTAACAATAAAGTAGCTTCCTTTCATAGGAGGAAAATTATCACCTCCACCCAACTCAGTGGGAAAAACAAAAATCTAAACCACAACTGACAGGTATCTCCTGTGATGGAGAAGAGATGTGGCATTCACAAGGAAGAGAGTGTGTGTGGGTGGTTTTTTTTTCCTTGAAGCTGGCTGCTTCAAGGCTGGCTGCTTCAGTAGCAATAGAGACCTTTTCTGTGATTGTTTGAGCCCCAGAAGCAGGAATTTGGATATTAGAGCAATGCCTGTGTTCCTGCATTCAAATGCTGACTAGCATTTCCCCTGTCTTAAGCTCATATCAGCCTGATATAGGAGCAGCTTCTCCTGTATCTTGTAACTTCTAATTCTCCTCTCTTCCTCTGTTGCTCTCACTCCCTTTTTTAATTACATTCAGGATGTTTTCTTATTGATTTACTTGTTTTTGTATTTAGATGCAGGGATTAGAAGTTCTTTTCATATGGCAATTCAGTTCTCCATTAAACGAAGCCTCTCATGCTAAAATCCAGGGGGAACTGAGGAGATTTTGATGCATGAAGCAGGTGGAGGCAAGATGGTATTTGGAGATTGCACTGCACTCTGCTTTATCTCAGCATCCTCTGCCGTGTGATTCATTGCTCTCAGCCACAAAAGCCACTCTCCTCTCTTGTGCAAGCAACTGTATTTGCCGAGTGGTCAGGATAGATATCATACAGCACCTCTGCTCAGATGGGCAGGACTCCTGGCTAGCAGAAAGGATTAGTTGTATTTCCAGAACACAGGAAAAAACCCAAAGACCTTGGAAATGTACAGATCATCTTCTGATACTTACTTGAACTTGCATTCAGTTTGTGACCCATCTGAGGGCCCAAAGAATCTACAAAAATTAACTAAGAAAAGCAAACCTATTGCCAGGAGGCTTACATTCCTTCTGCAAAGAGAAATCCTCCTTTTAAAAGTTTCAGGGTCTCAAAAATGAAAAGAAAATATTGAAAAGCACCAATTTAAATAATGCAAAGATTTAGGGGGCTGCAAGTGCAAACAGAACAGAAATCCCAAGAAAAGGAGTATCTCTCTGGCTTATTTCTTACACTAAGTATCTATTTGCATTTCTTCAATGTCCTTTGCAGAGAAACTAAAAAATGCTCTCTAGGACTCCACACTCCCCTGCCAAGTACAACATGGCTTCTTCCTGAGTTGTCCAAGCAGAAAGTAAGGTTTAAAGCCCAAGAGCTCTACCTACTAGCTCTTACCCTGAGCTTTCCTCATAGACCTAGGAAAAGAACATGGGAGATTCTATTCTAACTTCTCAATCTCTTTGAGTCTCCAGGCCCCTCACTGGCCCCTGTTTCACTGGAGACCAAAAGTGTTCCAGAACATGCTGAAACACTCCCACAAAGCAGTGTGTTTTCCCAGCTGACCAAGTGTTGGATGCTTTCAAATGTACTGATGATGAATTACATTTCCATCACTTTGGGAAACTTCCAAAAGGGGTGCTGCTATTACCTTTCTGCAGAGCCCAGGTGATGCTGCAAGCTCAGGATTAAGACAAGGTTTGCCTGTTTGTTACATTATTTATGCAGAGCAGATTGTTTAGCAATTATGTTTAAAGTACAATCACAGTGCCATTTGTACTTGCTATGTAAAGAGGCAAAAGTTTTTTAAGGCATTAATACCTTGAAAAGTACCAGGGTAAGTGGAAATGACTGTTCTCTCTTCTTAGCTGCATGGTTATTTATACTTTTGCAGATTACCATGGTGCAGTGCAATTAGGCTTCTTAAGTACTGTTCAAATTGAGAAGTTTCAAGAGCTTTACTGAATAATTAACCCTTAAATACATTTACAGGAATAAAGCTGCAGCAAATGGCCAAAGCCTTCTCCAAACAGGGGCTTTTAAATTACTTCTGAAGAAAGAAGAATGAGAGACCATCTGCCAGGGAGGGCTCACACCCAAGGACTGGCTACAATGCACTGACTATTCCACCAACTGCACTATGAGCAGGTTTCACAACAGCTGTAATACACCAGGTGAATCTGAAACAAGGCACTTGGTCTCACCAGCCCCTGTCTGCTTTTTCATTCTTTTTTTTTTTTTTTTTTTTAATATGTCCTTAGGGTAAAAAACACCTCATAACAATTCTGTTAAAGACATACCCTTTCCATGCCACAGGCAGGATGAAACCATTTGGTGATTTCAAACATCAAAGAACTGACCTTGGTGTTTATAGGGGTGAGTTTGGGGGCTGAGGGGATTTTAAGTTATTTCTTTGTTTTAAATGCAGACACACACTTCCAAACACACGCTCTGTCCAGAAGCATGTTTCCCCAGGCCAGGACAGTCCATCTCCTGCGGCAGACTAGGAATATGGCAGCTATACAACACCATCCATGTACATCCACAGTGGAGAAGGCACCAGCACCTCACTGTGGCATCTCTAGTCCTTCAGCAGCTACTCTCCTTACAGCTCAACAGAGACTCACCACCAAGATGACCATCTCAGCTCGGGTGAGGAACAAGGCTAAGATCAGCTAAGATTATATCAGCACTGTGTTTTCTACCTTCTCAGACACAGTGTGTACCCATCTGTAGAGCCTGTTCTCATTGCCAGCCTCACAGCAGAGAGAGGAAGGAAGCGACTTGTCTAAGGACACTTAAAGGTGAGAATGAAACCAAGCTCCTCTGTGTGCCAGGGAAGTGCCATTACGTGATGCAACCCTCCTGTTTGCAGACCCCACTTCATTAAAAGAATGTGTCCCAATCATGTATCCCTTTTCCAAAAAGCAACTCCAGTTGTCTCGGAGTCTCTCCCAGCTTCTCCTCTGATGAACCCAGATACTCCCCCGCGCCCACACCCCAGGTCAGCCCCCAGTTTTACAAGAGACACAGTGCAACCCTCCATGCCCGTTGCTGTGATTTCCACAATCCACGTACCTCCACAGTGAGCTCTCCGTAACACTCCCCAAGTTGAAGTCGTAGAGCTTTGTCAGAATGAGAATCACCTAGAGAGGGGAAAGGGAGGGAGGGAGGAAGACAGAAAGGGAAAAAGGAGAAAGAAAAGGTTGCTGTTAGATTTTGTAATGATACACAAGGCATCTGAAACCACCCAAACGAGAGCTGAGCATTTATCCATTAAAGTTGCAGTATTATAGGATAAAGTAGGTTTAAAAAATAAAATGGGAAATCAGTATCTTAGCGCATTGTATAACCAGTAACACTTATTTTAATCCCAACATGTTTTGCATTTGAAATAAAACATGCCACCAGGAATTAATCAGACTCTGTGAGCTGACCTCTCTGGAACTACAATTATTCAAAGTCAGGAATGGAATCAAATGCAGCCTTGTTAATTCAATAGCTCAATCTAAAATTACAGTCAACTTCTTTTGTCTCTCAACATGCTATCACTAATTATGGAGTCTCCATGGAAAGAACTGGCAAGTTTGTTTATGTAGATCCCCATCCAGCAAAACAGTCCATCTTGCCTAGAATCAGCTTTGTTTTCTCCATCTGCTGTCACTGACTCCAAAGCATGGGAATTCCTACATGCCATCACCTTCCTGCAGTGGTAAGAGGGACATGGAGCATGGCATTCTGCTTTTGCACTGAGCAAGACAAAACTTCACCTGTATCTTTAGTGCTCAGGGAGAGTCAGAGGCTCCAGGACTCACTGACTTTCTGAAGAGAACACTCCCGAGTCATGCCCCTGCAAACTGAGGCTGGGGGAGAAGGGAGTTAAGTAGTACACAGGGGACCACAGAGGAATGTAACTTCCCTCTGAGGTACCTGGTGCTCTAACCTCAGATTTCACAGGTAAATGTAATCCTCCTAGTTACAAGCTACACTGCCCAATGCTCTTCTCTCCAGAAAGGCAGTTACACATTCTGATAGCTTGGGAGCCTCTGTGCTCTCTGTGTTGGGATGGGAACTTGTGCAGAAAGAACAGAGGTTTCTCAATGGAAGGTAAAGCATTTGAGCATCTGCTCCTTGCCTTTTTAGCATAACTAATGTCATACATTTCATTCCCTTGGATTCTACAGGACCAGCCTGAAGGAAGAGCTCCAGGGCATCTCTTCATTATTGTTTTGCATCATTTTAACATTTCAGCATCATTTCCTCCTTGCAGGATTCAAGCACAGGCCAGTTTCCCTCACATCTGCTCCAGCTGTGAGAGAGAGCATCTAGGGCAATGAGCCCCACTGCCTGGGTGGGGTTTGTTAACAGTTACTTCACAGTTTGCCTAAAAGGTGGGTCCAAGTGAGAGACGTGGCTCAAATGGCTGAGTTCATTAATGTTTTCCTATGCAACAAGGATCTTTGCTAATACAAAAGCCAGGCCTCCCTCCCTCTTCCTCCTCCCACAGCAGTGGGATCAGCCATACCTTTCATTGGGCTTTCCCAGCTGAAAGGCTGATGGGTGCAGAGTTTAAAGCTTTGCAGAAAAATGCCAAAGGATTAATCAATAACACAGCTGCTGCAGCACTCGTTTACTGTCAGCATACTACCAGGAAAAAACCTGTTCAAACTGTAAGGGACCTTGGTACGTGACTATGCAGTCAGTGCCCAACTTAATGACTTTAGAATAGACGCTCCAAGCATTCCTCCCTCTACTGGATTCACTTTCACCATCCCCTGTTGCATTTTTCCCTTTATTTCCCCACGCAGAGACCTTTAGGAAGAAGATAATAGCCAAGCTGCTTCCAGCAGGGTGTGAAAAGAAACCTGCCCGGCAGATTTGAGTCAGCATATGCAAGTCCATGTCAGCTGAAACCACTGCTATGCTATGGGGAAATAAAGCTAACATTCTTTTTATCACAGCTTAAACCCTGCACACACCTTTCCATACAAAAGGGGAAGAGCCAGCTGCAAGCTGCAGCAACCAAGGTTTGTATGGTTTGTGTGCCTCCTCACCTTACATCCAGCAGGGCAGCCTTCTCCCAGCTAAAACCCGATGAGAATGACATTTTTAGGATGTTCCTTATATTCCCACAGGCACTCAGACAGCACTCCTCTCAAGAGTCTCTAGGAAGCCATGGACTACAGCACAAGCCCTGCCTGAAATTACATGCCTCGTATTGCTCGCAACTATGGTGAGGTTTCACAAAGTCAAGTTTTCAAGTTTCAGAGTCTAAGCACATTGAAGACAGCTGAGTTCAGTGGATCCTGGATCCATTCCTAAACACAGTAAATAAAATCCCTGTGTCTTGGTCAAATTTCAGCAGATCTACCTTTTTTCCACCCTAAATTGCAATTACAACTAAAGGCAGCATCCATACTCTCCCAGCTCTTTGTGTGTCTCTCCCTAGATCACCTATGCCCTATATTTTTGAAGACATCACTTATCTGTTACCACCCTGCAAATACTAGGATAACACCAGCTTTACAGAAGTGGGCTGAATGCTACTCAGCTCCTGGGTATAAATTCATAGTAAAAGCACATTGTTTAGTATGACTTTCCTGGATTTTTGCCCAGGATGACTAACATCCATCTCTGCTTGTTGGTGGTCATGGAAAGCACAAGCATGAGCATTCCTTTGCAGTATCTTACACGGGGTCCCAGGAAATAGCAGGAGTTGCCTGAGGCAGTGGTAACACCTACAGCAACCTGTCCCTAAAATCACTCATGACATGAGCCCAGCCCAGGCAGCATTCCCACACCATAGCCCCAGACAGCTTCCACTCTGCTCCCGCTTGCTTTTGAGACAAAACACCTCAGACTCAATAAAGGTAACTCTTGCAATGGTTTGGGAGTTTGAAAACCGGGGAGGATCTGAGCATCTGAACACACAATCTTCCCAAGAAAAGCTGCAAAAGCACTTTCCCCCCCACACATGAGACCATGAGACCACAGTGCAAACACAGCTGCTCAGGAACCATCACGGGGTTGAGACACAAACCAGAGCCTGAAAGGCAGAGCTGGTTCCTGAGTTGTCTCCATGGGGTGTGTTTGACACAGCTCAGCAGAGGAAACTTCAAACCCTTTCAAGGGGATATTCTGAGGCCCCATCACATTGCCCCAGCCATGCTACGAAGAAACAAGAAGCAGCGGCAGATGTGGGAAAGCACCAGATTTTCTAAGACATCCTGTTGCTTGAATGCTTTAGTTGAGAAAGAACAGAACAAAACATTAGGAAAATTGGACACATTTTCCAAAACTGAATTCTGACAGGAGAAAGAAAAATTAAAAAGGGAAAAACCTTCGTTGACTCAGGCTGAGACATTTGCTTCCAATTTCTGCTTTGTAGTTGAAGAAGCTCAGCTTGTTTTTGTCAACCCTAACAAATAACCTTGTTTTTTCCATGCCAGTGTAATTTTGCATGAAAATCTTGATGATTTTCATTTTAAAAGCTGAATTCTACTGAAAATTTGAGATTTTACATTTAAGGCATTATTTCAAAACAAAAACATGATCTTCCCTGAACTGAGAGAAATCTGGAATTGCCACCCCGTAGAAAATGCCTATTCTGCAACATAAATTAAAACGTTTTTCTCTGGGGAAAAGAAATAAAAAATAATAAAGTTCCAAGCAATTCAGAAACAGCAAAAACTTACACTTAGGAATTATTTAATCAAAATAAAGAAAACACCTTTATAGTGCCAAATTAAATTGTTTCTATTCATCAAACCAATCTTTCCAAAATTAATTCCAAGTCAGCTCAATGTTAAACTGCATTTTATTATGGGATCATACTTCTCATTTCAGGAAATACAGCTCAGATATGAAATTTCCTCATCTCCTGCAGGCCAGGCTCCATGCACTACAGTGTGCTTCCCAGGACACCCCAGGGCAGCTGCCCCTTGGGACACCAGGCAGCTCAGCTGGTTGAGAATGAAAAAAAGGGAAAGAGTCTGTAGGACTGAGTATGGAAATAGGAAGGCTGAATTACAGCTCCCTTAAGGCAATACAATCCCTCTGGAAAATGCAATTTCAAGCCGAGCTTACACAAAACTTAATGACCTGAATAATTTAACAAACTGTTTTGGTTTTGTAGACAGAAATGGGAATGAAGAAAGGATAATCAGAAAAAAATATATTTTCTTTGGAAAGAAGTGATGTTCCAGTCCTACAAGAATTTTCGTATGTACTTTATTTTTCACAAATGCATCTCCACAGTGCACATAGGTTGGGGTTTTTTTCACTGTCCACTAAATACCCTGCTTTAAGGCTTATATAAAAAAATGCCAACACCTGCCAATCATTTACCTTCAATGGTCTTTACTTCAATACCGATTAAGAGCCTCTGGCACTGAGGAATCCTGACATAATGCTCTATAGCATACTAAACCACTAAATCCAGACTTAGTATGATGGACCTCTTCTTAAAATAAGGCCAGCAAGCATCCAAAACTGTCCAATTCAGCAGCCTTGAGTCTTGACACAACTCGGCTGGCATGAAAGCAGAAAAATTACAACCAGGAACATTAGCCCACATTTCATTCCATCTCAAAAACACATCCCTGAACAGATCCCTATTATCCCTATTGTTCAGACAATTATCAGGAATCTCCAAGCCCACAAATCACAAAAGTACTCAGAAGCTTTTCAGAGTATTTGCTGGCATAACAATCTTCCATGCCAATAAAATTTTACTACGAAGGAAAATTACTTTAGTTCATTAAACCCACCTCCAGATCTTGCCAACTCTAAACGGGCAAAGTCCTTTGCATATACCCCACAGTGGAATATATAATGTCTGTTTCCCACAAATTAGAGTGCAAAGGCACTGCAGTTCCTTCAGCAGCTTGGCAATGAACCTCAGAACAAGTGAAAAGCACCACATCAAAGGCTGTCATGCTCCTGTGTAAGGGGACACTCATATTAGAGACACGAGAGGGAAGAGCACAGGAGCCAGAGAAAGCAGGTGATCATTTCAGACAGACGTCTGAAAGGCCAGCTCTGATTCACTTCATGAGACATCTCTTCTCTAAGTGATCCTGCTATATCAGCTCAGGGATTAACACAACTCATCAGTAGCCCTGTGCACATATTTGCCAAGTGTAATTAATAACAAGTACAGGGATGAGCACTAGGCAGCACAGAGCACAGCAGAAAGAGGGCAGGCAAATTTACATGTAAAAAACGAGAGCTCTCCCCTCACTTGCTATGGCATGCTGGGGTCTCCTGCCCACACACGTATTTCCATGGTGCTTGCAACATTTTCTACCCTTCAAGCCAGCCACAGGAAGCTTGTCTGCAATTTCCATCTGCCATTCCCCAACCCATATGAGAGCAACAGCACCCAAGAAGTACATTTCCAATGTGAGCAAGCACAGGTATTGGGAACCAGTGTCAGTAAAATGCTCACAGCTGAAGAAAAGTTGGCTTAAAAAGCTCTGGGACTTAAATGCCAGCAGCACGGATCTATGTAGGTCCCTGGTGTTTTCGTCTTTGGGATTTTTGGGGGGTTTTGTTTGTTTGTTTTGGGTTTCTTTTTTATGGTGGTGGTGGGTGGTTTTCAAGGCACAAGATTATTAACTAAAGACGGACTGATTGACAAGCATGGACATGAACATTCATGATCATGAATTTGCTAAAGCACTCTTTCATGCAATCTCTTCATTCAAAGCTAATTCTGTCAAAAGCCACCAATACCAGCCTAAATTTCCCCACACAAACACTCAAAAGATGGGGAAAGGACCATTTGTATGTTCAATATATATTTGTGCTTAAGTGTGTGGTGGGTTGATCCCAACCAGCAACTAAGCACCAACCCAGACACTCACTCTGTCCCACCCCAGGGTGATGGGGGAGAGAACCAGAAAAGCAAAATTAAAAAACTTGTAATTCCTGACAAAGACATTTTCATTAGTCAAGGAAAGGAAAGAAACTATAAATAAATAAACAAGTGATACAAAGGCAGTCACTGACTGTCCCCCCCAGCAGACCAATGCAGAACCAGCCTTAGAACATAGTTACTACTGCTGAGGATGATGTTGTATGGAACACAACACCTTTCTGGCCTCCTCCTCGGGTGGGCAGAGTGAAAAACAGAAAACCTGACACTGTGAAGCTCAGTTCAGCTACACCTAAAACATCAGTGTGCTATCAGCACTACTTTAACCAAGAATTCAAAACACAGCATGGCACAGGCTGCTCTGAAGAAAATTATTCCAGTACAAGTGTTTTCCTAGGTCAAGGTAGAGTGATTCTCAAAAACAATCATTGCTGAATCCTGGTCTCACCAAAATCTCTTCGTACAAATACAGCCTCAAGAAATATATGTGAGCATGTGAGTGATCAAACTGTGTAACATCTCCATCCTCATTTACACTGGAGGTCTGAGTGCAGTTGCCAATACCCAAGAGTGCCATCTCCAGTTGTGAGAAGCATATAGAAAGAACTATTAGGAAGGTCCCAGGAGAGGAATTTGAATTCCACAAATGTTAACAAATTCTGCAAGCATCACCACTATGAAACAAGGCAAGCAATGGCATCTTTGTTTTACTGATGAGGAGGCAGAGGGAGATTGAGTGAAAGTTTAAGTGTTTCTCTACATGGAAACACTCAGAAAGAAGAATCCAAATCAACTTTTAAGAGTTTGGTTCGATCCACTTTGCGAATACATACAAAAAATCAAATTGAAGACCATTTTATTCTGAAAAAGTATCTCCATCGAGAAATTTAGCACAGCTGAAATAATCCAATTCAGCACATTTAGATAATTTAAGGTAAGAGGCATTATCTGGAAGATAAAACACCAATCTGAGTTCACCCAGAGTAAGAGGATGATTAACTAAGAAGGAAAGCATATGCCTTAAATACCAATCTACCCCTTTTTCCCCAGCCGGTGAGCAAAGCTGAAGAAAACTTATGTCCAGATAATAGGAGTTAATGAACATCCTAAGACACAAGAAGAAAACAGCAGAGGTACTGACAACAAACACAGGCCAAATCCTGCCCCTGGAAATCAGAGGAGCACTTGTGTAAGTGTAAAGCTTTGCCAACTTAACCTGCAGCAAAGTACTTTTCCTTACTTTTGTTCCTTTCTTTCTTTCATTTTTTTTTTTAATCTCTGGAGGATAAAAATGATCTGTGGGTGGCTTCAGGTAGTGCAGGCAAAAGAGCCTTCTGAAATTGAAAGAAACAAGTCCCAAGATCACACACAGAAACAAAACATGTTCCAGTGAACTTGTGATCTCCAAACAGCTGAGACTGTCAAATTTGTCCTCAAAACAAGAACCAGCAACTAAAAGGAGGATATTTGCCTTTAATCCTCCTTTGCCTGTGTTGCTTATCACTTTCCAGTAGGAAAACTGCCACAGCAGGCTCCTTCTGTCCCCTGTCCTCCTCCCTTTCCATATAAATCAGGCAGCACAATAGGCTGGAGCCAGAGCAGGAGTCTTCCCACGGGCACAGCTGGAGACAAATCACATTATCTTCACAAAAGCACCTTCCATATGTAAGGAACAATTTGAAATTCCCATTTACAGGACTTGCACTGAATGAACAGAACCTGAGGGTGCAAAAGAAAAAAAAAAACCCAGAACTAAAACCACTAAAACTGCAGCCTTGCGGAAAGAGCCAGATCTGGAAAGCCCAGCTCTCTCCTCCTGTGCCTTTACCAGCAAAAGCAAGGCAGGAATTTGTGTGCTGCTTCTCTGCTTTGGCAATCCAAGGGCAAGCCCAGTCTGTCAAAGAAACAGCACCCATCAGCATCAACACTGAGAGAGACAACTCTTCTGGAGTCACAGACTTACCTTTCTGGCCTCTCACAAATCCAGAAAGGATTTTTAATTGAATCTGACAGGGTCCTTCATGCTTTTGGTTTTAGGCATTTTTGTGCAGGGACTGTAATTTAGGGTATGTTCAGAGATGCCTAGCACACAGGAATCCTTGCCATGGTAGTGAATGCAGCTGAATAACCCCACCAGCAAGGAATGACTAATGACTCCAGGACTCAGAAAAGGAATCAGACTATAATGTTTTACAACAATGTGGGAAAAGAAGTCTGATTTCCCTCCTCCCAAGGCAGACATTCCAATCAAATCATCAACCAAAGGAAGGGTATTCATAGCCACTAGCTGTATAGTGGCTGCAAGTCAGCCCAAAGGCTCTTTCATCTCCACTACACATTAAAAATTGGGCAATATCTCTCACACAACATTTTTTCCAAGAAAATACGAAATGAAATTGGTGAATCCTGCCTCAGTTTTAGCAAGAATCTCTCCTGCATACCTACATGCTTGCCTTTAGTGTACACACACAAAAATTCCAACCATAATTGCAATTGTGCAATCGTGTAAAACCTCCTTAATAAAGAAATAAATGAGATGCCTGCAGCATGGTTATCAGTCCTTAAAGAGCAGCTGGATTCTGTCCCAGAGGCTGCAGGAGAGTGCACACACTCATGTGTGTCTGTGTAACATAAAAGCAATTATCAGCCACACAGAATTAGGAGAGAAGTGTCTGGAAAGGGTGTGGTGATTAGGAATAAACACACTAGAAGGGAGGGTGGACAGACCAGCACTATCAGCAGCTTCTGAGTAGCATTAGTCAGAGAAGTCAGAGATAGAAAATACTCCCCACACTATCTGATCCACCCCACCCCACCCCCCCACAAGTCACAGTTTTGCTCCACAGAATTTTTCCCAGCTCTTCAGGATCATTTTTCTGCATATAAACACACATTCCCACCAGAAAACACATCTAGATTGCTTAAAATAACAGAAGCCTGAGCTTTATCTCTGTGTAACTCAGTTAAACATAAATACAATCTCTCCTGTCAGGTAGTGATATGATTTAAGGGTCCCCTATCATACCTTGTAAGAGGTGATAGCAAAGAACTCATAATTTATTTCTATTGATTCAGCAACCCACACTGGATCATATCTCCCAGTTCTTCCCCCTTGCTAAGAAGCTCCCTCTAAAGCCTTCAAAACTTTAATTTTATCTTTTTTCCCTTCTCTGTCTTCTTTTTAAAGCTGCTGTGTGCACACCTCTAAGTTCAAGAAGAAAATGAAAAAAGGCCCCAGATACTTTGCTGGCTCAGTTCTTATTCCAATTATCTCCTGATACCATCTGCGAACTAGCAGATTTTGTGCAGCAATTTATCTCTGTGGAGTCAGTCACATTTCTGCTGAAGGGCCATTTAAAGCTTCTGACATGGGGAGACCTGAAAAGAAGGAATGACTTGAACTCCAAGTACGGGGACACTACCTTAACAGGACAGTTCTCAATTTAAGAAAAAAAAAGAAGGCCCTTTTAGAGCCTATAAACTGCTAGGACAGGGGAGGGTTTTTGTTGAAGGCAAGAGTGTCTGGTTCTACAAAGGAAGCTAAACTATGTGGGAAATTTAGAGTCTGAGCCACTTCTGAAAAGAAGAGGAAAAAAAAAGTTCCCATAAAGGTGATTTTTCTAGAAAATTCAGGTTGCTTATGGCTCTTCCATTTCAGACTCCAGGTTCTGCTCAGGAACTCTCACTCCTCTCACACACAACCTGTCTCTCACCTCTCCCTTGCATATGTACATATACATATATAAATATTAGTGGTCTTCTTCAGATTCCAATTAGCAATTCAAACAATTGTTATTGATCAGTGCATGGGCAAGAGATTCACTCTCTCTCTCCAGGGACAGAAGATGGACTAGATATCCTCTTAAAGTCCATTCCACTCTCATAACTATCACACAAAGGTTTTACTTCATGTGAAAATGCCTCACTGCTAGCACAGGAGAACTAGTCCAAAAGCTGGAGTTTTACAGATGTTACCATGGAAGAAAACGATGTGCAAAAGGGAGATAAAACCCTTGCATCTGTTTCTAATGGCCAGTTAAAAGACTTTCCACTCCTCGATCCTTATTAACTATAAATCCAGGTGCCTTAGACTTTGGCTTACTCCCTTCCTCACAACAGGCCAGGGAATTAAGGATTGTTGCAGTTTGCTGAGTGACAAGTGTAGCACAGAGGGAGAAAGGGCAAAACGCACAAATTGTTCAAGTTACGGTTCTGCAACTAGCAACATCCAATAATCAGATTTTCCACCACATTTGAGACTCTGCCTTAAACAACTGTAACGTCATTGTACAAATTCATTATGTAATCACAATGTCTTAAATATGCATACATAGAGTACTTATAACTAAACAGTAGGGAAGGTGAAATATAAGAATCATCACAGGAAGAAGAAGATAAAAAATAAAAGTGATTGTTTAGATTATATGAATAACTATCACAGGCAACTTGGGTCAGTGAGGCTGAGTGGGACACATAGAATAGGAAAGTGCCCAAGGTAAGAGACAAGCACAAGTCAGAGCTCCTGACAGACAAAAGGTCAGAAGCAAGAGTTTGAGTGCTAAATAGCCAATTAACATATTTTTACATTATTATAGATTCAAAAGAAAATTAAATTATCTGATTATCTTATATATTAAGGTAATAAAATCGTGGTCTGTCCAATTAACTGCACTCTTCTGACCTTGAACTTCTGTTTATGCAGTTCTCATCTGCAGGTGACAAAGCCTACTTTAAAACTTAGTGGCTCGAATATGGTAAGGTCAAACTCTGCCCTAGCAGCTCCTTTTCCTACTCATATTCCTTTGAAATAATCTTTACTCTTGATTTTAATCATCTTTATTATATTTAATTCTGTATTCATCATGTGCACACATTTCATCATCATTACAATGGCTGAACTACTTGTACCATAAGTAGCTTTTTATTGTTATTATTGTCTTGTACCATTACATTGTAAAGCAAAATTATTTTCACCTGTGAATTTTCATATGTTGCTGTGAAAACACACTCTATCTGGGCAATTTTCTCTCTTTGCTCCTGTGCAGAGCAGCTCTTGCTCATGCCAAGCACCCCTGGAGCCAGGATGTTATCTCCTCTGGAGGGCCTAATCAAGCAGACACATGAAATCTCTCTCACTAGGTATTTCCAGAATGTGAGCTGGGAATGATTCCTCTGTGTATATCCACCACATTCAGCCAGCCAGATAAAACATCCTCCCTTGTCTCAGCACTAAAACTTTAAATATATTTCCCCTCCCCTCAAAAAATTGTCCTCTGAAAGACTGCCACCAACTCGTGTTGCATAGGGAAAAAATGAAGTAATCTTTGAGGATCCACAATAAAATTGTGATTTTTATTGTCAGCCCAATTGTGCAATTTGGGGAGAGAGGGGAAATTAAGAAAAAAAAATCCATTCATTTTGTTTTGACCTTAGTAAGAAAGAAAATGGTTTTTTCCCACTTTAGAAATACCTTGTGCTAATGTCTACATGGGAAGATGTGGAACAGCACAGTTGAAGCTGTCAAGAGCAATTTTTCTTACAGACTTAAGTGTTCTGTTACTTACAAAAAAAAAAAGAAGCTGAGAAAAATAGAGGAACTTGAATTCCAATCTCCTTTAATGCAACATTATGGTTGAGAATTTCAAGCTGTAAAAGTAGGGAACTCCAAAGTACAGACTCTACATTATGCACATGGATTGTGTAAGAGGAAAGAGGCAAATCACCTCTGCAGAAATCTAAAACTCCATTAACTTTTTGAATCCTTTTACAGTTGGTTGGGGCCCAGGGACAGTTGTTCAGACACCTACTGGCTCCATTCTGCAACCCTCACTTCAACAGAAAACTTTCAGAAGGTTTGACCTTGTGAGATCTCTCTCCTTACTTAGGGATCTAAAAAATTATTTCTATGGACATGAAAGACTCTTGCCCTCTAGGAGACAGAGAAATTGAAGCACACTCTTCATATCAAGTCACTGTCTGTATCTCTTGGAAGAATCGTGGTTATGACAACTGAGACTGCTGACTGACATTTAAACTGGGACCACTTTTAAGATCAAGATTTAGGATGCTAAACTGTAAGAGATAGATCGTTTTTACTTGTGCATGACAATGGAAGGCTCAGTGCTTTGCTCTTCAAGCACCTGCATCACCATCGGAGGAACATCTGGGACCCAAAACCTGGAGGTAGAAAAGGGAGAAGAGACAGAGTCTCATCTCACATTCTCTGACAATCCTCTGCAGGGTCTCCAGATGACCTTCAGGGAATTTCACATACATGGGCTACAGGGTTATCTTGCACCTTGCATTGAGATATCAAAACCACCCACCACTGCAGAAGGGCTCTAAAGAACATTAATAGTCCCACTGACTATTCCTGCATTGCAATGTTTTAAGTGGTGCACCAGAAATTTCTCAAAGCTTCCAAAAAATCATTCTGCCCCTTGAGGAACATAAGGGGGAACAGCTGTGCAGTACAACAAAGTAAGAATGCAAGTTGACTAAACAAGATCTGTAATGGCCACTATGCAAGGTCTGTGAAAGCTTTCTTCTTCTCCTCTTCACTGTCTCAAGAGCCCTGGATTACCATCAGAATAATCTCTTCTCCTCTCCCTCAACCGGTCACACCACAAGGTCTGATCCTTATCAGTACCATGAAGTCACAGGAGCAATATACTTTTCATGAGAAAGTGTTGAGCTGGCAAAAGCTGAGAGCTCTGAACATCACCAGAGGCCAGAAGCATGCTGGGGACCAGAGGGCTGATTCAAGTAGATGGTGTCAGTGTATCAACTCTGTACACACTCTCGGTCTTACCTTGCAGGATGCACAGGTAGGAAAAGGTGAGTAGCACATCTTTCAAGTACCTGTGGCAGACTAAAGAACAAATCCAAAGGCTCATTTTTGCCTTTCATGTTTTATGGCTGTCCTTTTACAAAGATGATCATCTACAAACTACTTCTTATAAAACACCTCCCAAAACAGAAGTATTTCTCTAGGCCCTTTTTAGAACAAGACTGACAGCAAGAGCTCCAAAGATAATCTTCAGTAAACCTAGTTATTGGAACAGTATAACCTGTTGTAAATTCACATATACAACACCGAAGAATGGATGTACTCCCCAGTCCAGCCGTTCAAATGGCAATTGATACAGATCTCTCTAGTAACCACGCCAGCACAAGACTGATTCCAACAGCTCCATGGATACCTCACAACACTCCTGCAGCCAGAGCGGCTCTCATTACCAAACTGATGCACTAAAACAGGCACCAGGGGCTCAGCTTTAAACCAAGCTGTCAGAGCACCAGAGTCTTTCACTGCATCACAGAGCTCAAGTTATCTCTCATGGATTGTTGTATTTTGGTTTTCTTCAAGCCCCTAGCTCTTGGAGGCCAGAAAGGACTTAAAACAAAACATCTCATTTTCTCTTATTTTTACTTTTTCTTTACAGGCATGCATATATGCATACACAATAGATATACAATATAATGTAGAGATACACGTACTGATTTTGAACTCCACTGCATTATTTCCCCTCCTCTCCCTGCCAAGAAAGAAGAAAATAAATTACCTCAGGCTGTTTTAGATGCCTCAGATTGGCAATGCCACAGTGAGAATAGCACAGAGCACTCTCAAACAGCTATTGCGAGTACTTGCAGATGCCACGAGCCCTTTTCCTGCAAGAATACTGTATTTACATTCAAACAGAAAGGAAAATAAATCCAGTTTGATTCACACACTTTGACATCAAGAGGCATTTTTCGAGAACAGCTTTGCATTCACAGCACGCGTGGCATTCGTGATTAAACAAGAGATCCGCACGAACATAATAAACCTGTAATTTTATTGGCCAAGCTCTATGAAAACAATTTAGAATACACAGATTGCAATGTTAAGCAAACCACAGCCCATGTACAATGCCCATGAATTATAGCAGTTTGGCAATGAGCTGACCAGTTGCTTCTCACAGCCTTTAATAACAATCATCCACATCTTCGCAGCACAATAGAAATCAGAGATGCAAGAAGCCTATTAGCTCATCCAGAAAAAAAGCAGGATTGTTCCCTATGGGATAATTGCTAATACTCTGTCCAAAGTAGATTTAAAGCTGTAAAACAAGGTAGCCTCTTTAGCAAGATTACTCAGCATGGCTAAGAAGTCAGTTCCATAATGTTTTTCTAGACATAAAATTTAAATGTTTCAACTTTCACAAGGTTTAAAGCTAGTTCAAGGAGCTTGGTCGCCTTTGGATTCCCTTCTAGTCAATAAGGAGAGGGGGAGAGTTGGGAGACTGACCTTCCCTGGCCAACAGCCTTCACAAACAACTCTCCTTCACAGTTCCTCTGTGTCAGCTCTCAACAAGGACATGTGGCAACACCACTAGCCCAAGGACTGGCAGCTCTAGAGCAAAATGCAGAACATCGCTGTGTCCTGAATTAGAGCAAGAGCCCTGGCACAAGGCTGGGTCTAGGTAAATGTCCTTGCTGCAAGCAGTGTCAGTCCTTGCTCCAAATACCAAGCTGTATTTCCACTGCTCAGTAAGTCTCCATGCACTGCTTCAGCCCCTTGGAAAGTCCAGAATTAACAGAGAATTAATACATGTATCAGAAGAGCTCAGATATACCTGGGAGGGAGGGAAGAAGGGAATTACAAGATTTTCAGACACAGGAATCATAGACAGTCTACCACAATCCAGGCTAAATCCCAAGCATTGCAGCAACAGACACAACAGCATCTTGCTTCATGCCCAGGAGAGTCAGTAATGTCATCATGAGAAATTTGTGTGAAAAGGTGGAAACAGCAGCATTTAGCACTAATTAAAAACTTCAATGGATCCCGAGTGATGAAATCAAAAGTCTTCAGCCAGTTAGGTCATCTGATTATTATTAACAACTGATTTTTAGAAAGAAGTGGTAAGAAGGCAAAATTATTTTCCACATGACAAAACAGAGATGGAACTCAGGAGAAGGTGCTTCAACACCCAAACATTCCAAGAAAAGCCTTTGCAAACTGTAAACAACAGTTACCAGCAAATTAGTAATGACCCCAATAAAGGCTTTGAGAAGTTTTCCATGCCAAGGACAGTGGAAAAGAACATGCACAAATCAAACTTCCTGGGTTTTGCATCTAACTTTATTTCCCTGAGAGGTTTCTTCTGAACTTCCTTCTAGCACTCTTCCAAAACCGCTAGTAAAAACTAACATGTCCATGACTGAAACCGCACTCTTACACAGAGTAGCCTGCTGCTAACTGAGGCACTGCTAATGCCTCACATTCTTCTTGCTTAGTATAAGCATTTAATGAGTGCCCTAACCTCTCTCCTAAAACAAGCCCTAATCTCTACTATCTTTGATATAGAGACACTTACAAGCAGGATTTCAATCAGTCACCTGTATACACTCATTCCATGAGCTCATTACACAAGAAGGTGGAACTGTAAGGGACATTTTGTCTGGAGCAATCCTCAGACCGTTATGTGTCCCCAAAGGGTGCAAATCCCAAGACACTTCTCAGCTCCTCTGAACAAACTTCAGACCTGAACCACAAAGTCAAAATAAAGCAATATCCCACAAAAAAAAAAAATCTTTTAACCATAGGAAGACAGAAAAGTCAAGAGCACTGCCACTGTCCTCCATCCTGGAAATAATAAAGGATCTGAGAAATGACAAGATGATTGTCTGAAGTGGAACACCGACAGCATGTCGGATACACAACACCTCTCTGCGCCATAGCTGAATGAGGAGACACTTTTTAAACATAGTCCTCCCCTATTCCACTCCCTATTCCAGCAGAGTGACCATGTTACAGTGAAGAGTGGTGCTTATATATCTGGAATGCTTCTGTAAAATCCTTCAGGATGAAAATTGCAAAGAAGCAGCAATTTATTATTTCTGGCACAAGAAAAAATATATAGTTTGAGGAGGCAAGATAAAGATTCGTTTTTAACAGTAAGATCGATTCTTTTTTACCCAAAGAATTACCTTCCTTTTAAGAAAGGCGAACCACCCATAATGGCAGAGGAAAATCTTTGGAAGTAGTACCAGGAAAAGGCATTAGAGGTGGCAATCACCATGTCAGACACACTACACTGCAGGGGAAGGGAAGAATGGCCAGATAATGAAATTACAGGGCATTGAAAATGTCAAAGAGCGACCGTGCTCTACCATCCTTCACAGGTTATATGAGGCATTAACATGCTGATATCCCATTCCAGTGACAAAGATGGCAACAAGAACAGAAAATAGTCCAAAATGAATCTGTTGCTGAGACCAGGAATTTAATGAAACAGGGAGATGAGCAGAAAATTAATCTTACTTTCACCGTGCAGCCTTCAAACTGAAAGCTGCTGGCCCTATTCAGCAACAGTAATAGCTCAGGGATGCATTATTTTACTTTCCCTATCAGTGATCTCCCCATACTTATGAGCCATCACAGAAAGGGGTAGCAAGTCTTTCAAACAAGGACCAACCTTCTTGGCAGGCAATGGCACAGAAGCTGCACCACAGAATTTCCACTGAGGTATAAAGGATAAGAAAAAGTCCTTCACAATTAAGCTGATTCACCACTACATCAAGGGCCCAGGGAGGCTGGGGTATCTCAGTTCTTGGGAGGAATTCAGAACTTTACTAGACAAGGCTCTGAGTAGCTTTATCCAGCATAACTGCTTCAATCAGCTTTGAAGTGGATCTGAGCAGGAGCTGGACCAGAGCCTGCCCCTGCAAACCCAGTCTAAATTAGTCTACAGCTTAATGAGTTCTGCTCCTTTCAGATAGAAACACCATTGATCAATACGAGTAGCACACACAACAGTAAAGCCAGAGCACCCTGTGTCTATGACACAACACACCTTCCTAACTTGCTTGAGATAGTTCATCACTATAAAAAAATCTTCTGCCCCCATTCCTCATATAAAAAGAAAAAAAGACAGGTCACGGTAAATCAAAATGTGTTTAGAGAAACCCCCTTCTGGAGACAATCTAGTGGTTCATAACACACCCTGGGGCAGATGCAAATGAACTGTCAGATCCCAGAGAGCTCCATGTGGAGCCACCTCTACACATCCTCTCCAGATGTGACAACCCCACAGGGCAGGGCAGCACCATCCCAGCAGTACCACCCAAAGCAGCCAAGGTTGTGCTGGGAGCATTTCCTCTGAAAGTCAGATGCAGCAGAAATTCTGCACTGTACCCCAAACCCCCAGATTCTGATGTTCTTCCTAGGTCTGGTACAGAAATGGTTCTTTTTTCAGCCCAACCTAATAAAGTCTCCTATTGAAAAGGCTGGGAGCAAGCCTGCTTCAAAAGGTTTGGCAAGGTCAGAGCTAAAGAGCAGTTGATAAGGCTATCTGGCCTCCACAATGGTTTCTTAAAGAGCTTGAATTTTCTATTTCAAAATTGTATTTCAGAACCAATTTTACCTAATTTAAACAGGAACATGTCTTTGAAAAATAAAAAGCAAAGCGAATAAAAAACCCCATTCACTTAACTTAATCTGGGAAACATAAATAAAGCCACTTTTCTCATTCCATCAAGCAGATGCAAATTTAATTTCAGATCACTCAATTTTTTTTCCTGTAAACAAACAAATTTTTAAAAAGCATGGGAAAAGAAACCCTTGGAAACACTATCTCTCATCACATATCATCTGTGCCTCTCTCCCTGCTGGCCCATATCACATTCAATACTACAGTTTTCAAAGGCTGCTAGAATTCAGTCTGCTAAAGGTGTGTAATAAATGAGGCTTTCCAGAGTACATCTGTTGAGTAAGCAGGAGTATCTGGACATCTGTGCACAGGGATGATTCACTGAGAGAGGTGTGTAAGACAAAAGGCCCATCCTTACCGATTTCAAGGCCACGTTTTCACCAGTTTATTGGCAGCCAATCTGCCAGACAACAAATTTAGCCAGACTGTGAATCAAAAATCTTTCCACCCACAAGACCATCATTCTTTCACTGCTACACAAGTGGTTTTTTTGCATCATGCCTAGAAAGTAAAGTTCACCTGTTGCTCGATTAAGGTGTGGAAAAGATCTATCACCTCAGGGCATTCTTAAATACAAGCATCTTGTTCATTACAAGGGCATAATATTCTTCCCTGTCGACTGAGCAATAGTTATGGATCATGTGGCAAGAACCAGCCTTGGAGGTAGGTAGATGGATGTCCAACCTCTGCAAGCTTCACGGCCATATAACCAATGTCTTATGGAGATCTATGGACAGACTACAGACCTTGGCAATTTCTTGGTGACTCAAAGCCCATCCGCCACAGCAGCAGAACAAATGAACAACAGCCAGCTTTGAACTGCAGTCTACACCCCTAATTACAACTGAAGTGTCTCCTGACGACATCCAGGACTGGCTGAGCTAGCACTTACCTGTCAAAACACATTGGATTTAACAAACTGCCTCTTTAGAACATAAAAGCAGTTTCACATTCCCTCTATCACAACTCTGCCCCCTCTATGGAAGTCCTGCAGCCTGGAGAACACACAGATTTGTCTGTGTGCCTTGCATTCACAGAACCCATGAAGTGACTGCCTAATGTAGGCACCATTCAGGATAGAGTTCTGTGTTCAGACTGAGTAAGGTGAGTTTGCTTTCAAGTCAGATCAGGCTTTCTTTGCCACTGTGCACTTAAAAGTCATCAAGATGTGCACAATTTAAGACTTCTCCGGGGCTGCCCCTAAGGAATGTAGCACCTAAAGATGCAGTCTGAACACTTCAAACGTAAGTATAAAGACAATACAGTGCATTGACAACCTAATGCAGTTTCTAAAAGCTGTTACTAGAAGGGGAATGTGAAGTCCCCTCTGCCTTGCCCAAATCTGATTTCTTACAGTTGTTTCCAGTCATCTTTTAAACAAACACCTGAGGTGCAGCCCCAGTCTGCTGCCAGGTGGTATCCTGCAGGTTGCCATCCTGCACAAAGCCCAGCCCACTGGGGCTACAATGACTGGCTGACTTCACAGGAAAATCAGAGCAGTAACACAACCTGGACATTATGAAACTACACCCTTAGATGGAGGAGAGATGGCAGAGTATGCCAAAAATGAGCAGAACTTACAAACAAGGGAGAATTTCACAGTGCACTGTCACTGTTCCAGCTTCATTTCATTTGAATCGCAGGAATAAGCTTTGGCAACAGACACCTGAGCAGAACTGAGTTAAGCAGCTTAGAGAGTTACCTGCGACAGCCACAAGCTGTTACAGTTCAGACAAGTTAAGTACCTTTTACCTGCCCCAGCTACAAGGTGGTAAAATGAGTTAACATTCAAGCCTGGACTAGGATACTACTCTCCCAATGAAAAGGAAATACCAGGAGATCCAGTGGACATCTAGCAACTACCTACACTGAACAGAAGCAAGCACCACTGGGAAGACAAAGATCAGAGCCCCATCTGGGCTCCATCTCCAGACTGGCTGAAGTCCCTCACTGCTCTCCCACCTCCTCCTGTCCTGACACAGCTCAGCTCTCCCACCCAGCTGGAAATTCAGCCTTGCCTCTGCCCCCCACACAGGTCTTGTAGCCTCTTACTACCACAGAAGACCATTTTCCAATTCTTGCCCTGCCATACAGAGCTTAGTCCAATCCTCACTGCAGCTTTTCCTGCACAGCCTCCTTACGCTTTTTTATCTCATCATTCTTCCCACAGTCTGAAGTAAAGATGTAATCACCACAGCTGCAGTGTTATCCCACAGAAATTACTTTTTCACAGGGAAAAGTGCAAAAATACAATTACTTGCTTTAGATACAGTGGCTTAGAGGGACCCAGTTTTGAAATGCTTCCTATTTACCAGGAAAAGACTGAAAACTTGTACCTATATGTATAGCAATCAGAAAGTACTTGTACCCTTCCCTAAAAAAACCCATGAAAATGATACCAGGCCTTATCTGAGTTACATAGTATTTCTGTCTCAAAAGCCTGCTTGCAGTTGTATCAGAGTTCTTGTTATTTAACAGGATTGAAGGAGAGGTCAAGCTGCACAATGATTCTTGCAAATCAAGATTTTATTGACACTCACAGAAATATGCAACTAGAACCAAAACCTGCTGCCACTGCTGCAACAAGTGACAAACCTGAAGGATCATTCAGCTTTGGGAAGTGTAGAACGACTGAATTAGTGAGCTCTGGAGATGTTGTCTAACCAACCTCCATTGCCCAGGCAGGATGCAGTTTCTCTGAATCACTCCCAAGAGATATTTGCCTAGCCTGTTTTCAATAGTCTCTGAAAGAAAGGACACCTCCAAAGGAGCTATAGCAGGCTTTACTCTCTATAAACTTCTTCATATGAACTAACTTTCTCTGTTTTGCTCTATTTTAAGCATATGATTGCTCATCCAATGCTCCACAGATAAAAGTAAAAGGTTATTTACCTTTAACAACTGTGTTTTACATTCATTTTATCATCCTTCTTCAGTTTCCTCTTCTTTTGCTGAACAATTCCCATCCATTCAAGTTTTCCTTGTAAGCCAGGCTAGGCTGTGTTTGAGTATCTTCATTTTTCTCAGAAAGAGTCTCTTAAAATGATCTTTATCTTTCTTCAAGTGAACTTAGACTGGCCATAGAGCTAAAGCTGAAGCCTTACTTGCAATGAGTGCACTAGAAGGATTACTTTGTGTATCTTGCAGGCTACACATAATCCTGCTCATTGAAGCAGCAGAGGATTTTCTTCCTGGAAACACTCTGCAAGACCTATCCTCAGTGCACTGTGGAGCTGAGTTTCTGAAGAAGAGATTGACAAGAGTGAGAACAAGTTAGGGCAGGGGGAAAGTTGGAGTAAATGTCTGTGTATTTTCTGGCAGGCCAGAGAAGGTAATATTGTCAGGGCTGTTGTGCAGAAGGAAAATGACTTTTAGGAGCTAATGGCTTCCCTTAGAAGAAAAGATGAACACACCTCTGAAATGGGACAAAGAATAGAACCAGTTTAGTAAAAGCTGAGAGGGTGAAGCAAGACAATGGTAGTCAAATAGCATAAGTGAGAATCAAATCCAGTCTGGGTTTGTGCCCTAAGAACACGGGAGGAACAAGTATTTCAGTATTATCTATCATGAGACGGTGTCCTGAGGAAAACAAGAGTCAAGTACACTGCACACACAGTGTAAAAGGGCCTGACCCATAAGCCTCAAAGCAGGAAGCCCACTTCTTAGCATTCAGGGTATTAAATAGGGTTCTAATACCCCTTTCAAGCTCAGTGAGGCTGGATTAATGTCTGACCTTTGTTTCAGAAGTAAAAGATGACACAATGAAGTCTGCTGGTCTACATGGTCCAAAAGAAAACACAGAGGACACAGCAGAGAAGTTTACAGGTTCACATGTAAGCAAATGAGAGCCCATACTAGTCTTACCTTCCTCTTCTCCCTCCTCCAGGCCAATCTGACTCCCTTTCAGTCCTCAAGAAATATTTTAGTGAGCAAATTCTGCACTACACAGTTGTACAGATATTTCAGCAATGGGATTAAAAGAACCCCTGTCAAATATGCCACATATCAAGACTCACTGTCACTCTGTCCTCACTTAGGAAGCACGAAGACAGGATGCAACAGGAAAACACAGCCACTGGGCAAACAAAATAATCAAGGACAAGATGACAGTGCTGGAGAAAGAACAAAGAAACAGCTGGATTATGCTTCAATATGTCAAGGTCTGGAAAGACCAAAGCAACTTTGTCATTAGCAGAGAAGACAGTTCTTCCTGATATACAGCCCTTACAAATCTGTGTGGTATAAATGCAATTTATGTGGCCTATAATGCAGTTAATTTATCCCCATAAAGAAAGGAGACAGTGTAATGTGCTAGACAGGTTCTGGTTCTTACCACCACTTCTGGTGATAAATTTAGCCCAAGTTTCTGTACCTGACTTTTCATTTCTAGGTAGCTTAAGCTACTCAGACACTAACCTTATTGTGACAGTGTCAGCAATGATACATATCTGGCCACATCTTTTTAATTGTGGTTCTCCTCTTTTTTTCCCCCTTCTCTCTGGTGCCCACGAAAAGCATTAGCCTGACAAGAGTAGAGAACAAGTCATTTATTTTCTGTCACAACAGATATGCAGCACAGAACAAGTTGCCTATGCATCACTCCCTGCCAGTGTGCATCAGCCTTGGCTCAGGGGGACCCCTCTCCAAGAGTAAGAGCACAAATCAATTTTGCATGACAACTCAGGGTCAGTCTCTGTTGACACCAGGTGTTTTTACCAGCTGCACTGGTAGGTTCTGTCACATGGATGTCTGTCCACCAGGAAACCCAAACTATGCTTATCAGCTGATCTGAGACACTCCCTTCCTTCCATTTCCACAAAAACTTTGTTTTCATCAGCAAACATCCAAAGCTGGATTTTTTTCCTTTCCACATGGATGCTCTGTCCATTCTTTCACCCCCCAGGCTGCAGTTACCCAGGGCACACAAAATGGACACACAAAGAGATTAAATCTTTCAGCAGGAGAGGTAGACAAGAACTTTTAATTTATGCTTTGATTTCCATGCACATATCAGAGCTTTTTAAAGTATTGGATTATAATGAGAATATTTTTGTTATAGCTTTACAAATATACACCCACCTGGCAGAAGATCCTAGGGCACATACAACTGACTAACAGTATTTATTGTTGTTTTGAATACGTATTTACTCATGTATCTGCCAAACAAGGCTGTTCAGAAGAAAACAAAAAAGCCGTATTAGTAGACTTTAAAAGGATGAAAAAGGAAAGCAACGTAAGAGAGGAATCCAAAGGAATAGTTCCTTGCTATTTTTTTTCCAGTTTTTATGAAGTTAAAGTTCCAGTGCAGGTTTTGGTGGTGTTTGGGTTGGTTTGATTGGTTTTTTGGGGGATGAGGCCTGTTTTGGGTTTATTGGTTGGGTTTTTTCTTTTGATAAAATATATAATGAAACTAGAAAATGTCATCACATAAATCCATAATGGTGACAAGCCTGAAAAATGGTATCATTGTAACTGATTCTCGATACATATTTAAGAGCATAATTACATAGGCTACTTCTTTCACTCTCCTCTTTTGCCCTGTGCTGCAACTCTCCCACAGGCATGTAATAGCATAGCTGATGGTTTAGAAAAAGCCCCTGCTTTACCAGCTGGCTGAATTTTAACCTACAAAGAAGGCAATCACATCTGAAAGCATTGGGGATAAACTCCAATTTTCACTGTATGTAGCTTCAAGCAAAAGGAAATTGCAATCTCTGAGCAGCAAAAGGCCACAGCAAACAGGGGACACAAAACAGTTACTGAAGTTCTCATTTTTAATGCCTGACTTTACATGGAGCATCCAGAACAGATTTACTAATAGATCAGGCTGCTCAAAACCGTGAGGTTGGTGACTGCATGTGCGCATTAAATTCAGTGTATCCACAGCATTTATTTGATGTCCTGGCTGTTAAGAAATTACTTATAATAGAGGGAGCTCATCTGAAACCTTCCTGCATCTTTATACACTTCTTTGCTTCATATCATGGAAGGGGATAGATCATACCACATTTAGCTCTGTGAGTTCCCCCAAAAGCTGCTGGGAGCAAGAACAGGTTTTCAGAATGACAACAGGCTGGTGGGCAACAGGCAGCAAGAGAACAGAAGTGCCAGGCTGTGGGAAGTCCTGCAGATTCCCTGTGTGTGCACTAAGCTGTTTTGCCCTCCTTTACTTTGCCAGTAGTGCCTGTTTTCCCTTATTCTCTACATCTGCTGCTTCCACATGCATGCTCTCTTCAGGCTTCCCTAACCTGGAATCCCACCTGTCTTTCCACAACTCCTTTCTACTCTTCACTTCCTTCAATTTCTCCCTGACTATTTCTTTCTAACTTACATGGCCAACCAGAGAATTTCGTTTTTTCTTCCTTCTTCTTGTCTTTTATGTTACTTGTCCTCGATCACCTGCTACCTCTGCTCAAGTATTAGGTGCAGGAACCCTTCACCTTAGTACCATTCCTTTACACTTTAAAGGAACCCCTGTGAGCTCCTACACAATATATTCTTTTAAATTTCTTCCACACCCATCCTTTACCATGATGTTCCTGAAATACCTTACAATAGAAAGGGTTGCATGTCCTAGTAAACCCCTGAATTTGACCTGCTAAGCATTAACTGTGACATTATTTTCCCTGTATTTTCCCAGCTGGTGCTGTTTCTATTAGACCTAGGCTGCAAAGCCCTTGAGATAACAACCACCCTCTCAGTCTCCCTTTTTACCATCTCTTGAGCAAAAATTAATATCCCACATATAACTTCCAAACTGAATGAAAAGATGGAAAGAGAAAAGCTAGGAAGAACACTGCACTGTCATAAACTAAGTAGAAACACATCAAATATTTTTGGTTGGTATTTTTTGCTAATGACAGGTAACAGGCAATGGAAGCTGCTGCTGTTGCAGGAGCTTTATAACTAATTTATTCCCAGGCCCTGGCACTGTGAGTGGCTGTGGCTGTGCAATTACGACTGATAAAAAGGTGCAGGTGTGACCCACAGTTTGTTCTACTGAGTAAGGGACAAGTCCATCTCCTGCACCACGGTAGTGCCAGGTGTTACATGGACCTATTTCACACACACGTGCACAACCTGTGCCTTCCAACAAGCCAAAGAAAGCATGAGTTGCTGAACTAATTACTCTGACTGCTTCCAGATAATTTAATTTTACCTTGATTGTAATTAATTAATTTCAGCAGAAAATGGGTCCTCCTTGACCAAAGCTGAGTCTGGCCTGTGATATATTTAATACATCAGCTTCACCAGTCAAGTTTCTCTTAGCAGTTAAACAAATATTGCTTAGTTGCCTACTGTGGGGGTGAAAACAAGTTCCTCAGCCCTCCACACCAACACTTGATGTCATCCTGTCCTACTGACAACCAGGACAAACTTCTGACTGCCAGGGGCCAGGAATGCAAGGTGACACTGTCTTTGGCCACCCTTGCTCAACCAGACGTGGTTGCAATAGAAGAGATAAACTGGATCTTTCCACGCTTATGATTCTCTTTACTGTTTATCTCTGTTCAGAGCGTTGATATTAAGCCTGGATCCAGCATTTTCTCCTGGACTGCTTTTTCCTACCTTTTTGATGTAACAGACTATCAGTTCTTGGCTAATAGGTGTGTCAACCTTCATTTAAATGTGCTGTTCCCTTTTGCCAAACACGAAGAGGACAAAGAAAACTCCTCTTTCAAATCGCTACTTACAGCACTCCACCAGAGTAAATCCTCTCCATCCCTGTACAAAAGGATAAACACATTCCATCACAACAGATTTAGAGAATTACTTCCTTGGCTAAAATGTTCAGCTGTGTCCAAGATACCTGATGTCTTGGGTCAGTAGCTTAAAAGCACACCTAGAATAAGGAGGGGATTACCAGCAAATTTGACTCACAGCCACCCAAGTTCATGGTTGTTTCTGCCCTCCCTAACTCACATTATCTGCATCAGATTTTCAGTTTTATGACAGATTCAGAGCTACACTTTCTTCCTGGCAGTTAAAATAATCTTGCTGCCTCTTCCATCCTCAGTGTTTGGTTACACTTTTCAGTCCCACAGAAGAGGAATTTGCCAGCTCTTGCCTTAATGTGGGCATGGGTGGCATCAGGAGAGTATCTCTGATTGGTCTTGGATTGTACTATGAGGTTGTCATACACGAGGCAAGAGTTTACCACTGCCATATGAGGTGGTACCCACCCACTAACATTTCACTTTTGTGTATGAAGCCACAAAACCTTCAATCAACAGACCACAAGATAGCAAATCCTTCTAGTGCAGCCCAGCCTGAGTTAGACATTCATTGTTCTGGTCCAGTGTTAACTACAACAGAGGTGGGGGACAGGGACTGGGACAAGGCTTATTCACCCTCAAACAACTGCACACATGTAATCAAGGCAAGTCTATCTACAGATGGACAATTCAGAGCAGAGGTTTTCATGCAATACATCACTTCACATCCTAGCATAAGAGAAACCAACACTGGAAAGAAACCCTGGACGCTGTCACGTATTATCCAATTAATCCAAATCCCATCTAACTAGACAAATTGAGACCATCAATGATCATCATTATCTGTATTCACAGAATGTTCTGCATGGGCTTTATTTTTCCCTAAATACTCTGTGTTTGCTGTACTAAAGTTACATGTATAGACAAGCAAGAAGCAGCCAAATATTTCTATCCTGTGCTACACAGGGCTTCCAACAGGATGAGTTCATGACTCAACAAATTATCTGGGTGTTTTTGCTAAAACCGTCACTTGTGAGTCATTATGGGTGCTTAATTGGTCATCTGCAAATTTCAGGGTTAACACCTCACTTAATGAACAAGCTTGTTCAAACCTCTGAAAATTATTCATTCTGGCTGCCTGAACTCCTGCGGAGACAGCTAATGCTTCAGTTCACATTCTGACATTTTCTGTATGATCATAAAGGCTAGGAGGATGTATATTTGTGTATGTGGGCAAGTGAATAAAAAGGCACATAAAATGAGAAGGAGCTCGAGCACACACTCAGATACAGGAGCACGAGCTTTTTGTCAAATGATGGACGTAGAGGACCTTGACTATTAAGTGAACGTTGTATCTAAGGTAATTCATTTCTTGTCAGGCTTTGCCCCCCAGAAGTATTGCTCAGGCATGAACTTCTAGAAGTGTCTGCCACAGGCACAATTACCTGAATTACAGCCACTGCTATATTAGATTAATAACAAGGGTAGCTCTCTTGCCAGTTTAACTAATGTAATAACCTTAATATTTGCCTTCTATAAGCACAACATGGGCTGGTTTCTCACTTAATTCAGGCTTGCAGCACTGCTTCCTGACTTCTCCCACTAACATGATCAAAAATGGATTTCCACCTTTTCCCCCCCACACTCTTTCTTTCTTTCTCTCTCTTCCTTTCCTCCTTCCTTATGGTATTTTACTTCCCTTTGTACAACTCACTTCTTAGGAAAGCCAGCTCTCTTCCTACACTCTTCTTTTAGAAAAGGTCAACATTTGGAGAACAGAAATCTACAAATAATAAATAAGGAGCTGACAGGTAGATTGAAAACCCAAAAGGAATGAACAGACCAGGCACTGGAAATAGCATTTGACACAAAGCTCATCAGCAAATTCCTACCTTGCTCTAGTGACAGTAGTTCACACCCCCTATGGCAAAACAGGATTGCTCCAGCTGTTAACCCACTAAGGGCCATGGGAGCTGGTGAAAAAAGAGAAAAGTCAAATTCCCAGCTGTTCTTCAATCATATTGCCAAGGATTACTTTAAAGCTGTATCTCAGATCCTGCAGAATATCCCAGAGACTTAGATCTACCTGCAGCACTGGATGTCACCCCCTCTCCTTCCTTTTTCTAGTACTGCAGCCTGTGCAAGGGGGGGTGAAATGCCATCCTGTGTGTCAAGGAACACAAAACACCAAGATTCAATGGTCAGAAAAGAGCTCTAAGCAGTTCTAAAAGCAGGAGGATACCATGGTTAGTTGTCGGTGTTCCTGACACCACAAATGGGATGCAACCATTACAGAAAGACTACTGGCTCCTAATCCTTCTGCACAACAGCAAGGAGAGATGCTACCCTGAACCAGAGTACACAAAGTCTCTTTGTGTATGGAGGAGTCCACACTAGATCTGTCAGATGCCCTCCATTGTTGCCAGGTGGAACTGTAGACACTCACCACCCTGAAAACCAGATCTTTTAGCACATATTTAACTGTCTCACAAACAAAATCACAGGAACATACAAATTAATACAGCTAAATCACACTGCAGACCTGCCTGGTGCTATAACCGTTTGGCACAAGAAGAATGTAACCTTGGTTGTAGATAATGGCAAAGAAGATAAAAAGAGTTGTTCCCCTGATCATACTCTTTTCTTTCTTCCTCTAGATCTCAGAGTGACCTTTGCAATTCAAGCCATGCCATGGTCATTAAAATAATAAAAGTATATTTTATTACTTCTACTTGTAAGAAAACTCAGCCTTAATGTCCAATTCTCCTTAATGTTTCACATCTTACTGAGTTTCTGAGGCCTTTCATCCTGCCATATGAAGCTGACCAACCCCCATGTGTTCTCTTACAACTAAACAGAATGAGGTTAATATATCTGTCAAACTCTGCTGTGGTCAATGATATGTTAATGATGTGTATGGATTTAAATAATTCAGTATCCTAACAATAAAGTGACTCACTTATTGCACTATTCATTTTTCCTTTCCGTGGAAGGAACTTGCTGTTCCTGAACATGCTCTTGTCTAGGTCAAGCGTGGGTGTGTGTGCCCAGGGAATAGGTAGAAGAATGTAAATTTCCCAGTAAACATTTCAAGTGCAAGAAGAGCTGTGTAAATGCAAGACCCATTCATGAGGGGACAAGGTTAGGACTCTCAACCATTTTACTCCTCAAGGGTGACAATACTGGAGTTTCACACATGCCTGTAAATGAAACAGCTGCTCCACCAAACCTTTCATGCCATACACAGTCATCTGTCAACTCATGTAAACCAGTGTTACTTCAGCAAAATAAAACCAAAGAGACTTAGAGCTGCTTACCAGATATCTGTGCCAGCCAATCTTCTAAAGTTTGCTGGTCTGAAGGAACAAGCAATTGGTAATCCCACATACCAACAGAACTGCAAGCCCAAACTGACTGTGACTATGGAAGTGACACATCTCTCTGCAACCCAAAAACAGGGCCTAGGGCAGCAGACTGCTTGATTTGCCTTTACTACAAGAATGCACAGCCAGAATAGAGGGTGCTCTCTCCTGACTTCACAGCCCTCACTCACTGCTGGCAACCAGAAGAGGGGCTAATATTAACCAAAAGAGAGGCTTATTTTCCCTGAAAGGCTCTGTGAACAAAACCTCAACCCTAAGAAAGGCCCTAAGCAGGGACTGCTTCCTCTTGTCAATGCTGTGTGCCACACCACACTTCAGCATCCTAAATTAGGTGCTCTTACATAGACACAGATCCTTTTTTCCACAATGAGGAGGCACTGCCACAGCCATTTCTTCCACCCACATATCTCTGGTAAAACCATCTATGCACCCAGTACCAGAGGAAAGATTGTTATGGAAGATCAGTGCCATCACTTGTCCAAAGCTGACTTCTAAAACCCAACAAGCTTCCATGCTGGACCCTGCTTGGTGTCTTCAGTAAGAAGACTGGAAGGGGTTTACTTCTTAAAAGAATAAGGTAGCATCTCTCACACCTAGACACAATTAAGGCATGTGTTCTCATTCCATTCCCACTCGAGAAAAAACAAATGGGGCTCATTAATATCAGAAAGCCAGCCCAAGAAGAGGTCCAACTCTGCATTATTCGCTAGTGTCAGGAGACAGGAACAATTTACATCCCTTGAAACTGGGTCACGCACTGCTTTGCCACAACAAAAATTAACTCATCTGTCCAAAAGACATTTAATGCTCATGAGGCCTGAAGTTGTTTACTTGTGCTCCAAGGGAGAATTAGGGGCCTTGATTCTGCTATGATGAAAACTATAAAGTGGTCTTCAGCATGGTTTTAATACATGGATTATAACAGCACAGGGCTTATGATTGTTTACATTTTTGCCTTCCAGTGACCACCATAAAGCAGAGTGTGGTGCCCACAGAACAGCAGCACTGATTCAATGTGGCAGCAGGTCAGCAGGGGTGAGACAGAACACCTCTGGAAACTACACTCTTTGTATGACCCCTTGCAAAAAATCTCGGACATCCACAGCCTGCACTAAGCATGCTTTTGTTGGTCTACAACATCAGCTTCATCCCATTTACTGCAACAATAAATCCTGTCAGAAAAAGATGTCAGCTATTCTCAAGAGAGCTTCAGCAGAGTCTTTAGATACCCTTGCCGTTCTAGTTAATGGAGGAGAACTGAGTTACAAAGTCCCCAGAAAGTTTGTAGTCAAAGAGAGTAAATGAGGCTGTTTGTAGATAGGGTTCTCGTTCTCAGAATGGGAAGTTTCACTAGATCTAATCAAAATGCAAACAGCTAAAATTTTTCCTGGGCTCTATGGATGGCTGTTCAGTGGTGGGGGTACATAACAGTCACTGTTTTCCAACCCAGAGACAGCTCTTTCACCAACTGGATGGAGTAAGTTCTTACTTCTTACAACATAGAAGGAATGCAAACTCAGTTACCTTGGAGAGATGGGCTACAAAAAGACCAAAGTTACTCTATGATAATAATTACTTCACCAATAATTAAAAATTATAATCATCAGATTTGGGATGAGCCAAAGGAATACTTTAAACATCATCAGGCACAAGGAAAGGGGATTATAGAAAGCAGACAAAATGCAGGCCTAAATCTATTATCCCAGACTAAATTCCTCTTTGGGCTCAGTGGAAAGACAACAGAAAAAACAATGTCTGTCTTTTTTTGTTCTTGTTGTGATGGGAGCTCTTCTCTAAGTCACCATCTCTCCAAAAGAAACTAATATCTGCAGCCTTCAAGGATAATAGATCTTTAGGATATTATTTCCACACCACCAAGGTGAACAGTAACTTTCTCAAATGTGGAGCCACCAATAAATTATATAGGTCATACTGCAGGAGTGAGTTTGGGGTTTGGATTGGTTTGGGGTTTTATTTGAATGCTCTAATACATCGTTTTAAGAGCTGACCTAAAGAGCTCCTCCAGCCCGGAGTCATCAGCTCATGGAGCCATCCACATAAAGTACTTCATGCCATGTCTCAACACACATGATTCTACACAGGTTTGTCAACAGAGGGGCAGTGGCAGGGTGCTGGTAGGCAAAATGTGAGACAATGCGTGGAGTTGAAAAGAGGAAAACATTTTCAAAGGGTATTTTTATTATTAAGTGGTTTCAAACCATTGAAATGAAAGAGATGACAACATGAAAAGCACCAAATGCTAACAGAATGTCCTACAGATCTGATCCATTCCAGATGATATAACAAACATTTAAAGCCTAGGAGAAAGATAACAGGGAGTTGCCTTCTTTAGTGGCATAATGAGTTCATTAGTGCAAAACTACACCTACTTGTGCAGATAAGTAACTGCTCAAGCTAGGTCTGTTTACATTTGTGTATGCACATCTGTTTCACATCTGCCTTCTGCAAAGTTTGTATCCAATACCTGAAACACCAGTTATTCCTACTTTGACTGGAGGAGGAAGGCCTGATCTGTCCAAAAACACTGCTTTGGGCATTTCATGACTTTCCATCATCATTGTATCTGGATTCTTCCTATATAAAAATACACGTGCTCTCAATTTTTCCCTGCATCCCAAAAGGTATGTTCATTCCTGGATTACAGTGAGGAGGTGAAGTATTCAGAAACCCACAAGATAGAATGTGCTGAACAGCCTGAGAGGACTGAAATTGCTTCCTGCTACTCTGTTCTGTAAATGCAAAGTCCTTTTTGAACTCCTGCCCTGAAATCACATGGGAAGTCAGCAGCCAAGCCAGGACCTGAACTCATATCTCTTGCATCCCACACGGTAAGATAATTTCTGAATTCTTCTCAAATACAGCTGCCAGGTTTTTGGACTCACTGGGTTTCACCCCACGTCCCTCAGTACCTCATCAACACACGTCTCCAAATCATCACGCCCTTCAGCTTCCCAGATGCATCCATTGTAGTTAATTCTACCAACCCTTGCTGGAGCCAGCCACCAGCACAGGCTGTGCCAGGCCTCCTGATTAAGGTGGAAGATATATTTCTGTGCTATGAATTGTCAAATCATCTTTTTTCTTTATTAACAGGAAGAATATTTTCTGAGCAGAGCCTCCTCTGAATCCAGGATCTAGCTCTGCAAGCTGACAAGTAGGTAGGTGCTGAGTGTTTCCCAGTTCTCTGCAGAAGGCATTTGTTCACTCCTCAGAAACTCTGCCCATTAATAATGCTCACAGACTTTTGTCGCAATGCCACAAATATGGCCTCGAGCACTCTGCTAGCAGAGTAAACATCTACCAACAGCCAATATATCAGCTGCAGCTCGGAATTGTCCAGCAGCATTACATCTTCATTATGCATTCTAATGTTCTGTATCCTAAACAATAATGCTGCCTCTGAAGACAGAGGACAGTTCAGAATCCAAGACTTGCTAAGCTCAGCTGCTCTCGAGTCTCCAGCACCAGCTTTAATAGAGTCCAGCAAGCCATTTCCCCCAGAGAAGCTAATGCAAGGAAAAATACTTGCTGGTATTGGCAGTTCAATCTCCAGTATTTTTGCTAAGGAGCAGAAGATCTAGAAAGTTAGCTACAAAGGGGTTTCAGGGACTTTGACTTTCAACTCCCTTTTGGATATTAAGTTTAAAGACTCTCGCAGTATCTAGGACATTTCATTTATTTCTTCTGAGTGCTGGATTTGCCTACACCAATCATACAGCCTGACGCTCCAGAACACAGCAACAGGGAGTGGAGGAAAGTGCTTTGCAGCAATCGGCCCCCCTTGTGTGATCAAAGCTACGTAACTCAGCACAACAGCACGGATTCTGGGCTGTATCTTGGTGAGCAATTACTCATACAGAAATAGCACTTCAAGACCCAGATAAGATAAAACTTCTGGATTGTCAGGTCTTTTGTTAAGACATTGCCAAACACTGCCCCCAGAAGATCCTACAACCTGAAAAAAAATGATGGACAATCTATATTTTCCAAGCTGAGAACTAAGCTTATGACAGACCCCAGACTCTGCAAGGAAAATCCAGTGCACGAAGTTCGGTCTTAAGTAAGAGTGGCAGCACCCCAAAGGACAAAAACTTATTCTGGAGTCATTGTGTTCAACAAAGGTGTTTTCACAAATAATTGCAGCTTCTTTGCAAGTCACCTCTGCTTTACACTAAGCAACTTCCCTGGAGCCTGAGACACCAGGTTCACACAGTTCCAACTCCTATTCAAGCACTTGGCAGCCACTGAAGTTAAGCTGGCATCAGGCACCTAAATCTTCCCCTTGAAGGTGTGAGCCTAGTGTCTTGCTCTGTGGCACAGCGGGAGTCTTGGCAAAACCAGGTTTTAGAGGAAAATCTTCTTTATCTCTCCTTAATGAAACTAGTCCTGAAACCCAATAAAAAGTTGATCCCTCCTCTTTATCACTTGTACTGCAGTTCCTCTCCAAATAATACACTCAGACTGAGCAGCTCTTACCACTTATAACAATTCTGAGCAGACAAGCAGGTTATTCTGATGCTTGGTACTAGTGTTACACTCCAAAAGCACCCCAACAGCACAGAATTCACTGTCCTCAGCAAACTTCACAGACCAGCAAATTCAAACTGACCTGCTCTGTAGACAACTTGACACTATATTTAACCTCATCCACCCACTTTTAAGATCAGCAATCTCTGTCTCCTGTTTCTCCTTCTCTTGAGGTGGAAAAGATGCAGTTTTACAAATCTTTGCAGTCTAAAAGCTTGATAGAGCAAAGATGACCATGCCATCCAACTGAGGCCTGCTTTTTTGGATTGATAGGGCACAAACAATTGTCCTTGTTGTAGTCTGACCAGTACCAAGAACCCACTGCTAACAACCGTGGCACATTTTCATGTCTGCTGACATACCAAGGCCAGCCAAGTAAGAGACAGACCTTTTATTTGGAATTTAAAAGAATACCCAACAGAACATAAGTGCCACAAGATACACACAGTAAACACAGGTTTCATCATAATACACAGGATTTCAGGTAGGTATTTGTGCATTAAGACCACAGCAAACACACATGCTCTAAACCACAGTCTAGACAATGGATCCAAAAGAGGAAATTTTCAGCATCAAAAGTCGCTGTTGACTTCAAAACAGAAGTCTCCCTCTCCTAATTGCCACCACTTTCTCCTGGTTTAATCTAGCACTGCCTCTGCACCATCTCAGAAAATAATTAGCCTTAACCCAGCTTAACACACAGAATCAAAGCAGGAACTTCTCAACTTTGATATCCATACTTCTATGCTATATTGGGAGGGCTGATTTTAAAAAGCTACTTTACCACCCATAGGCAAGTCAGTGTCACAGCACACACCACACCAAGTGCACAAGCAAATGGTTTTGAGCAAATGTTTTCATTTTATGGTCTTCTGTCATATGCAATCAGCCAGTTTTGCTCATGCAAAACATACCCTACACATCAGTGAAAACTGACCCCATTAAATGGTCAGTATATTCAGAACAAGTCTAAACTTTTAAAAGAGCTGGTTAATTTTACTGTCAATAATTGCAGCAGCTAAGATAACAGTAATCAAATCCCATGCTTCAGAATGCGAGTTAACTGCCTTCAGGGTCAGAAAGATATCTACTTCTTTGCCTCTGGATATCACTGAAGAACTACCATAGAGGATTATATGACTCAAACATAACACCCATTTATTGCTCAGTGCCATAAGCAGGAGGATGCATTTAACAGGTAAAACGATCCAGTACAGCCAAATCTCTGCCACAACTTATTAACATCAACTTTAACTTGCTACTCTCTCACTGCCTCCATCCTCTTCTGGAACATGATTTTGTTCTGCAGAAGGTCAAATTTTGTTTTCCTAGCTGCTCTCCAACAAACGCATACAGAATTACCTAAGGGCACTTCAAACACGCTTTGATAATTTTTTGTTTTAATTGGGCCAGCTATCTGTTATCAACATTAATACTGAGAGAATATTGAAAACTACAGCTAAAACACTGATTAGCTGCTGTTCAGGTCCTTAATTCCCTAGGAATAGCCAATAGACAGGCATTTCCAGCTTCCCTGCTGTGCCCCAATGCAACAGAAGAGCTAGGCAAAGGGAAATTAAGCAATTAATTGGTTCTTAAAAAAAAAAAAAAAAAAGCAAAGGGGAAAAAAAAAGTAGTTGAGTAAATCATTTAGTGCATTGGAAAACTAACAGCAGTGGCCAAAAGATAGGCACAGCAGAAGCATCCCCTCCCTCCTGAGGCTGTGTGTTGCCCTCTGCTGTTCTCTGGGTCGGCTCCTGACACAGCTCAGTCAGTGCTCCTCTCCTCACTCAGGACCTTCTGTCCTCACTCATTGCCAGCCTCGAGCTCCAGCACAGTTCAGCCAAGACTGTACACATGGCTGTCTCATGCACCTGTAAAAGAGATACAATCTGGCACAGTATTCCTAGTTTAATTTGCCAAGATAGTGGTAAACTTTGCAGTACTTGCCCTGCCTTGCAAGACTCCTAAGGATTGCTCATTTGTGGAGTGGTTGCACGCTGCAGCAAGGCAGTCAAACAACTCGTGCTGATAGACAAAAGTGCAACCTTCTTCACGGGCACAAAATCAGCTCAGGTTACATTAGACAGCTGTCATGCACAATCAGCTGGTTTTCCTCAGTGAAGGGACCCTGTGCTGTCCTGCTACCATGTTAATTAGTGACAAATATGCCAGAGGGGAAAGTCTGCTTCCAGCTGCAGAAAAAGCAGAGGACAGGTTGCAACACAGCTAAGAGGACAAGCCCAAGCAAGGATGCTCTGTGTTGTCTCCTCAAGCTTAAAGCAGCAAACAAGGTAAAATGGCCAATGCAGAACCCCTTAAGTCAGACATCATGAAAATGTCCCCATGCACAGAGCTGGTGTATTACTGACACAATTCTCCCTGCAAAAAAACACACACCTTTAGAAGAACCTAAGACAATGCTAGAGATGTTTACCTGGGGGAGTTTGAAGAAAATTGGCCATATGTCAGCTGCCCAGATGCTCTTTTCCATAGTTTTAAGATTGGCAAACCTGGCACCTCACCCCACCTCTGATTTTTCACTGATTTGTGCAAATACCAGTATGACACAAAATATTTTTGTCACAGTGTCCTCATCTATAACCCAGTGATCATGACATGTAACAGCTGGTTTTGGACACCTGCAGAGAGATGGGGGGCTTAAGGCAGGAGTCAGGCTACAATACTTTTAGCACTACTGGGGTAATAGAGACATTGACAGTTATTTTCAAGCAAGTTTAGACATGAATATGAGGAGATTAATGAATGACTCTCAGCCCTCTCATTTTCAGAGACCAGTTTTCAGTTCCAGGCCAAAGCCTCAGTCTGACCCCAAACAGTCACTAAACATGACCTGGTTCCTGGTAAAACAAAGCTATCCATTCTTGACTGCACTGGTACAGTGGAAAGGTAAAAGCCCACTGTGAGATGACCAAAGGACTGTGCAACCACAAAGCCAGAAAAACACTCAAGAGCAACAGGTTGTAGCCAGGATACAAGCAAAAGCATGCCCCAGTCTAGCCCAGCCTCAGCACATGGACAGGTCCTAATCAAGAAGCTTCTAGATGTGTGTAATGCTCACAAGGGTAATAAACTGTCACCCTTCCACCATGACCACGCTGCTGGGGCACAGGGAGGCTGTGCTGCTCATTTCCCTCCTAACAATGTGAGAAAATGAAGTTTGAAAAGGTGGAGAGGAGAAAAGAATGCTGCAGTTAAATCAGCCGGTATGACAGACTACAAAAAATGGCAGTGTGAGGTTGCTCTCACCTTAATAAAGGCATTCTGTTTGCTCACTGCCATCAAGACAACCACACTCACTTGTTGCACAACCTTCTCCACCGTCCAGTGTTCAACCTGCTAATATCCACAGAGAAACAGCCATGCACTCATAGGTCAGAGAACTTCCAATTATGCAAAGAAAAACACCCCAGGGCATGAGTCTGAATTAAGATTATATCTGTTGCTTAATAACAATGATAAATTCATTCTGCCCCCAGAAAAATATTTAGATGCATACAAAAAGGGATGGAAGGAGGGGATGATGAATCTTCAGTATCAGCTTTTCAGTATTAGCCACAGAAACAGCGGTCACAGGGCTTTCTTGGAGCACTTACACGTGGTGGTCAGAAAATCTAGACAGAAATCAGCAAGTGGAAAAACTCTCAATACCACCAGCAGGTTCTAGTTGGCCCGTTGTACACAAACCAAAACTGAATCAACCAGGAGGATTAGACACAAAAGGGATTTCTTTTACTGGAAGGACCAGCTGTTTTCATACCAGATATCTGTGCAAGTAGCACTTCTTCTCAGGAAAGGCCAGGCTGTCCTGATCTTAGAGTCCAGTCCTCCTAATACCTTCCTATGATAAAAGCTCTGAACAGCAAGGCATTGAACTACACCTGCAACTATAAATTCTCAGCTTACTAAAGCCCTAAAAGCCAGCAGTGCTCATTGAAAGGATTTTGTGCTGCCTGATGCACAGACACCTTTCAGATGCTGGACAGTTCCCTCATCCACCGATGTGCCAGGGACCCACCTCAGCCTGTGACACAAATACAGTAAAAGCTGTAGACCCCCAGGGATGAAGGGAGCAGGCCACTCCTGTCCATCCACCACCCAGCAGTACAGCAGGAGGGCAGGAAGCAGATCCCTCTGGGATTTTCCATGAGAACTCTGGAAGGGGTGGCAAGAAGGCAGGACATCAAGGTACAACAACAGGAGCCAGCTCACTCACCCTCCACTCCTCACAAGTCTGGGATAAACTGGAGTTCAAGAGTCCTTCTGTGGTCTCCAAGCTCAGAGCACTTCCTCCAACAGCTCCTTAACTCCTGTCCCACCTTTCAATGAGCTTCTTAAGATCATTCAAAGTCAAAAAAGTGGAAGAACTCAGTCCAGCAGATTTGGATGGGAGTAGTTCACCAGCTCATTGTCACACTTCACAGCTAGAGCTACCATCCATCTGGTTATTGCCATGCTCCCTCTTGTACCGTGCACTGCAGCTTGTTAGATGTCCCCCAGCATCCATTCCTCCTGCTGCCTGTCACCAAGGAGAATGGCAGCTGGGATTTGGCACAACACTTCCTCACCCTTCAGCACACTCAAGTATTCTGATGCATTGAGCCTGATATAGTTCACATCAAATTCTTACAAAGATTTTCTTCTCTCACCTTCAGTATTGATATCAAAATTAATAAGCACAGGTATCTTGTTTTTCAGGTGGTAAATCAGAGAACAAAATGCATCAGTGAAATGACTGCCATATTGTCAGAGGATTATTCACATACCTGGACAATTACAGGTTGTAGGAATGAAATGATGGTGATAGAACTGCAATTTTTATCAACCTCTGGTGCCAGCAGACATAATAATTATTTCTTTTTTCATTATTGCATGAAATTAGGGAAACCAACAAGAACTCAAGGCTGGGAGGCATCCATCTCAGCTAACTACACCACCTCTTCTACTCCATCTCCAAACTACATAAAATTCCAGGCTCCAGAATAAATCCTAACTGCATGAACAAAACTGAGAAAGAGCTAGTTTGCATAAAGATCAAGAAGAGAGTCAGCAAGCTTCATCTTAGTGGGTTCCAAAGCTTTAGGGAGCGAAGTTCACTGAGGTCACAGTCCTGAAAACCTGTACTGAAATCACAGCTGAAAGGATCTTGCCAGTACTACTTGACAGATCCTTTGAATGCCTTTAGTTCAGAGGGAGGCAAGAAGGCAAGGGAGGAGGGATTTAAAAAAAAAAAAAACTGTAATGAAATTAACATTCAATTTCACTATGAAAATATTTTTCATTAAGTTTTCAGAGCCTACTAATTTTTTTTGTTTATGAGAAGTGAAAGCAAGGTAAATTACTTCCTAATTGCTTCATACTCTACTCACTTTTTAAATGGATTTGTTTTCTAAATAATTATCAGAAATGGAAGTTGTTTTCAAAACTGAAACTGACATCACAGAACATTTTCATTTTGATAAAAATGTATCTTCTTCCCTCCCTCCCTCCCCCACTGAAACACTTAATTCAACATTCTCGTTTGACCATTGTAGCATACAGATGAATAAAATAAATCTAATTGTCATTTTGAAGCTGCCTTCTGTTGACCCATATTATTCAGAACACTGCTGGTTTCTCTTCGCTTCAGATTCCACCTGTTACAAACACTCTACAGATGCATTCCTCTCTTTTGGCTTATCTTTTTTCAGGGCTCAAGGAACCCTTCTGAGGCCAGGCTTCCAGGGCAAGCTCCAGCAATAGTGTTTAAGTGCTGAGACCCATGCTCAGCAGAGCAGACTGGTCTTTCCAAGCTGCTGGAGCTGTGCAGCTCTGGATGGCAGGGCAGGCATGATGGAGCATTACTAGAGAGCACACACATACACAGGAGTAAAAAAAAAAAAATCAATCACTTGCAGCAGAGATTAATAAGGGAGGTGGGATTCTAAAATGCCAGAACTGCCGGCATCTGATGTGCTGAGGAATATCTGCAAACCTTTGCAGCTCCTGGCTAGGACAATTTCCTTGACATATTCACCAGTAGCAGCTCATCTACTGGGGCTGGTCGCTGTCACTGCTCTGTTCTCCAACACAGGAAAAACACAAGCCACACAAAGCAAAGTTGCATAGATGTAGAGTGCTTCTGTGTGATTGCTTGTCTCTTGACACCTCTCTCCTATACTGCACTGACTGAAGGTACTTACTGTCTGACCACCTTCATTCTATTCTAACTAACCCTTACTTTCACCTCCAAATGTTACATTTTCACAATTATCTCCTTTAACCCACCAGAGTGTGGGAGTAGGTGGGTGGTTGAATCCCTTAGAGAGCATTCCTAATGCCAAGAGATGGAGGTACCAACAACTGGACAGCCAGCTTCATCTCTGTGAATAAGGCATTATCAGAGCTGGGTATATTATTATGTGGATAGGATATTATTCAAAAAACAACAGCTTGGTGTTCTCAGGTAAAAAGGAAGAAATAATATGCATCCAGTACAAGCAAGTAAAAATACAAAGGAGAAATCCAGACTTCAGCAGTAAGTGCAGATACTCCAGTACTGTCTCTCCCCTTCCACAGGGGTGAGTGTTTGAAGTGCTGCTTCTCTGGGCAGGAAATTTCACTCCACAGAAGAAACCTGCTGACACACAAAATTGGCTGCTAGAGCAAGCCAGCACACCTCTTGGCTTACTGGAGCCACTCACCTCCTGGGACCTCATACCCACATTTCACCAAAACTTTCAGTATCAGTACCAGCAAGGGCAGCTCTAAGTATCAAAAGATCTCCCACTACACCCAGGCAAGGACAGCAGGGAGTCAGCAAGCCCTGATCACACTACTCAAGAGGAACCCTTCTGACATCCCATCCCAGGACTACAAATATCCAGTGGATGGATGGACGGATGGATGGACAGACAGATGCTGCTGTTGCTACATCCATCTATCTATCTATTTCTCTCATGTGATACCCAGTACACACTGAACTTGGGCAGATGAGAAGGTAAACATCACCTCTCAGTTCTAGGCCCTCTAGTCAGCTCAACAACAACCTTGCACTGAACCCTTCCACTAAAGGTCACCTGTCTCCAGCTCCCAGGTAAAGTCCTGAGTAGTTTTCTAGTCACCTGGTGAGAAAGTAGCATCACAGACCTGTAACTGTCCCTGGCTTTGTTATATTCCAGGCAGACACAGCAGCAACAAGAAGCCAGGACAAAGTGCTCCTTGGCTTAACTCACCACTGACAGCTCTGGGGCTACAGTGCCAAGATAAGGGCATATTAACACCTGTGGAGCAAACTGGGCATTCCTTCTGCTCACAGATCTACAGCATTGTACTGAAAGGTCATTTCCTTTTGGAAACAACCAGTTGTAAAAGTACTGATGTTGTCATGCTCATTTTCTTCCATTCATTTATAGAAAACTGCTTTTATCTGTGGTCCTTCAGTAAACTGGGGCAGGGGGAAAGGATGCACAAGGGAAATATTTTGCTTCAAAAACTAATTTTGCCCTCAAACAAGGGGGACAGCCACAGAGGAGAGAAGCTAGGAATGCTATAGACAAAGGGACTGAATCCGGGACTGAATCTGGAAACCAGACCTCTTTTATCCAACTGAGATTAAAAACAAAACAAAAAAAAAAAAAAAAAACCCAAAAAAAAAAAAAAAACACAAAAAAACCCCACAAAAACCCAAAAACCAAACCTTATTTATCACTCAAAAAAAGGTCAGTGTTAGCCCTTCAGGCAAAGCTGCAGGTGTTATTTCCATATGCTTCATGTACCCTGAACTCCAGCTCTGGAAGCTTTCAACCTTTTGTAGGAGAGCAAAGAGAAACCATGAATATTTCATGTGTTGCCTTCGCTTACTTGCAAGCTCCCTGGAAACTATTAAAGTGCAAGAGTAATAATGTCATCATTTACTTGTCATCTTCCACCTGCTCTTTGCACAGAAAGGAATACCTGCACTCCCATCCAAAGCCAGTGCAAACACGGTGCCCTGTTCATTGAAAGACAAATCAAAGGTTCTTCCGGAGAGAGGTGGGCTAAAGAGGCAAGTGTCCCAGGTCACCTTCTGGATGTCCAAGAAAGCTTTTGCAATTATCATTCTCTTCTGAAGGGTAGACACTTCTCTGCCACAAGTAGTGCTATTTCAGTCTTCATCACCATCTCCTGAAGCAAGCACCTCTTCCTTAAGTTTCCAGGAATACTGTTCACCCAAAACCACCTTCAAAGCTGACATACAGAATTATCCAAAAGCACCACTTACACCTTCCACAGCTTAAAATACGACATGTTCTGGAGTGAAATGCAGCTGGTGTTTACACACAGCAGCAGTATGATCAGCTATTGGAGGACTGGACTACTGCCAGGTAAATTCATCCTACAAAAATATGGTGCCCAAAAAGCAACAGTGTCCCACATCTTTTGTCTAGAAACACACAAATGGCAGGGACCTCCTGTGTGTCAAAGCCTTCCAAAAGTACCATCAGCAACTACCTCTCATTAATAAAATGCTCCATTTCCGTCCTGAGAAGGCCATTACCCAGCCTCATTGCTCTGCACAGAAGCCTTTTTTTCCATTTTACCTTCAGCTCCTTCACTGAGTTAACAGCTGATTGTTCCTGAACCAACACTGCCCTCTGTTTTCATTAACCCTTCTTCCTCCCTAGTATTTGTGACGTTAATGCATTTAGAGAGAATAAGCACTTCCCATCTCTATCATCCTTTCCACCAGTTTTACAAGCTTTTAGTCTCCACTCATTAGAGGAGATCTCTTTTCCCCAGTCATCTCACTAGCCCATCTCTGCCTATCTTGTTTCATGTTCAATTCTTCTTCCTTGAACAGGGGTGACAAGAATTATACATCATTTTCTAGATGAGCTCTTCCTAGTGCTTATAAATTATTGACAGGGGTTAGTTTTGCAAAAGGGAACAGACTTGCTCAAGCATTCAACACCAGCTCTCAAGCATTCAATAGCAGTGAAGATACCTCCTTACCTGTGCTGGGGATTACCTAACGTCAGGAAGATGCTTGAATGAGGCTGGAAAGCAGACACTGACAGCAGCACTGGACTGGCCATGCCATAAGAGTGCTTGTATTAAGTCACACTAATTAGGCCACTAAATAGGAGAACAAATCATCAAAACCAGTGATGGTAATGTAAGTTATTTCCTTCCCCATGCACACACACATCATAATATCAGAAACCACCTTCACTCCCCAGGCAGGATTGCCTCTCCTGACAAGAGGAAGGGACTGGACCAGACCTCACACAAAGTCACACGCCTACATCCCCAGCTTTATTCTGGAAGAAAGTCTTCCAAACTGAATATTACAGTGGTTCAAGCACAGCTGCACATGTGAGTCATGCTGGATATTTCAGAGACCTCTGGGAGATGCTGAGCTCCAGCACAACTGTGGCCCTTTCCAGGCATTGCTTTGCCCCATTGTCAGAGCAGACTGTCTTTGCTTCCTGTCTTACACACTCTGGTTCCAAAAACCTGGTCCTAATGAGAGAAAAACCTGTTTCTCTGGGTGCTGACATGGCTTTACAACTCAAATTAAGGTTCCTCAGCTCCTTCAGGAACAAATGAAACACAGCCCTAACTAGGAAGATTTAATAAAGGACAAATGTAACATGTAAGCCCAAATCTCTCTTTTGTAACCCAGAAAACAGGATCAATATTCTGAAAGGAGAATTCAATATATAGGAAGCTCAGATGTACTCCAGAGATTTGTCCCAAGAGTCAGACTTCTCCGAGAGTAAATGATTGCTATGACTTTCCACCAACATAGTTTAAGACAGGGGAAATCTCTCTAGAAATCAGTGATTTAAAACAAAATATGCCTCGAAGCCCTGTCCCTCCCACTTGCTCTCCTTTTCCAGCCAAACCTGAAAGCAAAAGGATGAGAATAAAATTTATTCTGAAACAGAAAATGTCCAAGATGTATAAAACATACCCTTACAAACATACACACGAAAACTTGGCTAAAGTTAAAGGTTCTAATTCCAGATGAGAAGAAAAGGGGGTTATAAAAAAAATCAGGAGAAATAAGGAAAAAAAACTAAAACAAAAGGGGGAAAGGAGCTAATTTCTTAACAAAACTAAGTATTTGACAAGGGACCTGAAAATTTGAAGTGCAACAGTCAAATTGCCCCAGGTCCATCACAAAGCCCACTCCAGCAAAACTTTTTTGGCCTCTGCTGATGTTTCAAAGTTCAGCAGATCCTGGAAACTCAGTTTCCTTGCAAATAGGGGGAGTATCACAGCAACTGCAGCCAGCTGGCTGGCAATACAGAGACTCAGTATTATTGGGGGTTTTTAAGTTTTAAAAATTCAGCATCCAACAGACTAAATGAATACAGCCCTTGCCAGGTGGCTGATGGCTTCACTCAACCTGCCACTTTTTTGTTTTCCAGAATGCACCACTGATTCTTTCTTAGCACTCAGTAACACCTTACCTGCCTCTCACACAGCCTTCCCTATAGCACCAGGAGAAACTTGGAAACGCTGCCATACCCTCTTCACAAACATATGCACTGCATTTATCTGCCAAGGAGGCAATGTGTGGCAGCATGTACTGCCTCAAGCTGAATGTCCTTGCGTTTGTAAAGACTTCACAGATAGTGCAAAATGGGCCTTTTAAAGGGAGCCACAAAAACCAGAGCACGGACTAGGGGTCTAAGGTAGCAATTTCCACATATGGGTTGTGTTTCCTCGGTGTATGCTCCTAAAGGGGGGAAGCTATCCCTCAGTTTCACCTTTCAGTGGTGTAATTTGACTCTGAGGATTTTTGGCAGCCAAATTCCCACCATCTTTTTTTCTCCTGAGAACAAAAAAAAAAAAGCACACAACGCCTCAGCTCTACAGGCCCCGAGCTCCTGACCCCCAAAGCAGAGCACATAGCGTAGCTCACATCCTACATGGGCTATCTCCTGGCACAGCACAGCCCCAGAAAGCCGCGCAAACCTTCAACATCGCATTAAAATGCCACTGGCAGGTTACAGCATGACATACAGATCTAAAGCATCATGCTTGTAAACAAGCCAGGATAAAGAAGGAACTTCCCTGCAGCGTGTATTATCACACTGATGCCAAGCATTTTTCTGAAGCATCTGGTATTTGTCACAAGGTATGGGACTGCACACTTCGTTCTGCTACCCCACCACAGTCCCCCATCAGAGATGCCTCAGTTTCCAAGCCATGAATCACTAAGAGGAGACGGGGGTGCTCTCGCAAGGATTAGCAGAGCGCGGCTTTGCCTCCAGGAGAGGGCACCAGCGGTGTACCCTCACCAGCCAGGGAACTGCTTTCTCCCAGCCACACGTGCAATAAAGGGCTCAGCCACACACACGCACCCGGCTGGCAACGCTGCCAGTGATAGATGAGGTGAGCAGAATCCATCTTCTTCCTACAGCTGTATTAGCTCTGCAGAGCTCGCGGGAGCAAACAGCACACTGTCACGTCAAAAGAAAGAGACTGGAAAAGTGGATCTGCAAAATTAGAGGGTGCTGTGCACACTTAAGTGTTCTGCTAAGTGTTTAGCTATGCTAAAGGTAGATGAAGAGCAAAGTTTAACATAAACCAATGGAAAAGGCATCTAGGAACCAAGGTACTTGGGCTAAATACCCTTTGGTCCCATCACGGCCCTTCTGTGCATCTATTACCCTTTCCTTCCCTAGACTGCGCTCATTTTTATTATTCAGGTCATTTGAACAGAAATGGACTCCAACAAAAAAATTAATACAAGGATGGCCAAAAGGCAACTAAAGAATTGTCTTGGGGTGACTTTATGATGTGTATTTTTTCCCAAACCTGGTGGGGGGAGGGGTGGTTGTGCCCTCTCTCAGAGTATGTATTTCTAAATTTGGCCAAACCGGAACAAGAATCCAATTCTCCCCACTCCTTTCACTTGTCTCTTGCTTATCCATCATCCCTGCAGCCATAAAGCTAAATTAGATAGTATTCAGGTTGGTCCCAAAGAGCCATTGTCACATTCAGCCCTGGCCACTCATGGCACTGAGAAAAACTCCTTGGCTTCAGTGTCCTGGCATGACAAGAAGCAAAACTTGGAAGAAACTCTGACAACCAGACACCGCTCCCTTAAAAAAAATCTACCTGGTCCCCTCCCAACAAGAGAGAAAGGAGAAGCATGTTCTCTCCAAGTCATTTCTCTCCAGCAGCCTGACTTTAATCCAGGGCTGGATTAATCAATAAAGTATGTCCAGGCAGTGCTAACAGCACTGCAGAGAATGCTACCTTGCATAGTGGTTAATTACTACAGAGAGTTTAACGAAGTTTAAAGAGACTGAAACCTTCTTCCTATCAATAAGGAGCTGGGTTTGTTACATACCACCCTTATTCAATTAGAAGATGTGCTCACCGGGCTGGCTTCAGTCTCAGCTTTGCATGCTAAGGAGCAGCATATCAATCTGCATCTTTGCTCCTGATAAAGAGGAAGGAGATACTGTCACCATGGCCACCTCTCTGCCCTCCAGTGTTCGCTGCTTGCAACAGGGATCCAAGTTACACGTAGATCTCTTTCCCCCTTTTCCGAAGAACACATTGACTAACAAAAAAGCTAAAGGACTGGCAGCCCTGGAGTCTAGCCATCACCAAGTAGCTCCATCCTAACACAATCAGTTTCTCCTGCCATGTCCTGTCTGCATGTCTGAGGCCAGTCCTAGGGAAGCAAATCCATAAAGGTTAGAGGGCTCTTCGGTACTGAACACAATTTTTTTCTTTCCCTCAATGAACACATTTGCATTTCAGTCTGGGTCTCCTTCTCTCCTTTCCCTCTTGAAGTATTTTCCTTTGGACTACTGGGATAAAGTATTAAAATCAGAGTGTCACTTGCTCACCCTGGCAGCACCCACCATCTAGAACGGTAACAGCATCCATTAGCACTGTCACAGATAAGGATCCTCTACTCCTATTCCCACTGCAAAGCCTCATCTTCATCCTTGCCAAGGGTTTAAAATTTGGTGGAAAAATTAGCTTTTACCAAAATCCAGCATACAAGCTTTCAGAAAAGCAATGAAATGGGATGTTTGGTGGGGTTTTTTTAAGCTGATTTATTTCCATTCAGTCCCATTACAGAAGTTGCAGAAGTAGGAAAAGCAAAGATGCAGGTTCAGATTGCTCCATTTACATTTCTATAGCTCATACTCAGCTCTCATTACAAGAACCCAGCAGCAAGCTCACAATGTGGACTGATGCTTTTGATAGCTGATGAAAATCACAAAGCAAGGGAGAGCCTGCATTTTAAAGTCCACTACATAGCACTTGCTTATTTAGATCATATAAGGCATTGTTTGCTAAATACACAATTTCAGACCAAATTGCAGGGTATTTTTCTTTTACCTATAGTCCAGCTTATTAAAGATATACAAGACTTGATGCACTGCAGCTTTCAAGGATCCAGAAATTTCCGGTACATTTTCATTTTGAAAGGAAAATATTATATTCTCTTATAGTTCCTTTCAGTTAGTGCAAATTTATTTCCTATGCAACTACCTCAGGGGTTGCAAAATGAAGTGGTTAAATTGCCAATAGAAACTATACATGACATCTGACAAAAAGGGGAAAAGAGAAAAATAAAGAAAATTTTTGAAAGGGTAGAAAAATTCCTGCTGTCTTTTGTGAAATAGAATAGGACAAAAAATTGGTGGGGAAAGAAATGTAATTCAAGAACCTCTGGGGTATATTGCAAAGAGCAAGAAAGAAATTAAAAGCAGTAAATAAACAGTTGACAATATCCCTTTTAAACCACAAAAAACAGCGTTTGTATGTTCAATGTGAACATTAACAACTGTTGTGTTGTCTGGATAGCTACAAAAACAGCCAACCTTTGTGAATCTGGATCTCAGATCGTTATCCTTCTCCCCTTCCTGCCACCCCAGCAATAATTTCTGTGCTAATTACCAGCCATGCCAGTAGAAGAATCTGGCCAAAGCAGATCACAGGATTTACTTCCAGGTTCAGCACTGGTCATTAGGAATCACACAGCACACTGTTTCCAAGATTAAAACTACAAGCTCCTCTTTAGAGCACAGTGAGTCATCAGCAAGATAAAGCCCACAGCTGGCTGGAAGTTGATGTGTGTTGTTCTTCAAAGCGCAGAGAGCTCCCACTTCACCATCTTGTCCTCTATTCCAAACTATCCATAATCCAGCAATGGACACTTCCTGGGGCTGCAGCCAACACTTCCACCCTCTGCTGTGCCACTCTACCTCCTAAACAGCAGGAATTCTTTCACGGCAGACACCCCAGTTTTAACACCTCCATCACAGACTTAACCCATGACACACAGTGCGTGTGTCAGGGCCATCACTCCCCACTCCTTGGAAGACCCCTTCTTTGGTATTCTCACCACCCACCTTCTGCCCTGTGCCAGTCACTCCCTGAGCACAAAGCTGTGTTTTGCCTGCTTTCCACCCACAGCCTTGGGTTCTTTTCTATTCAGACTCGTAAAATACTCCTGTGAATGAGGCGGAGACCTGCAGGCTTCAGGCTCCCAACATAACCAGCTGCCACCGTGCAGCTGTAAGAGCAGAGAACTGACCCCAAGGAGCAAAGAAAGAAGCCAAGGACAGGGCAAACATCTGGTCCCTTCTGTCCACTGTTTCTGAGCTGCCCAGTTCAGAACGGTTCCCCAGTCACTGAGGTCCCTGTGTGGATTCCCTCAGCATGACAGGAACTGCCATCCCAGTTTAAAGGTGTCTCTCCCTTCTCTGGCTATCTTAGAAATTGAAACTTAAAAGGCTTTCTAACATCAAGACCTCGACCTTTTTTGTCAAGTATGGCTGAAATCAGCTTGTGTTTTTAGACAAAATTTTAAAAAGAAAGAAAAAGGAAGTAGTAAAAGGGATTAGTATACCCCATAAGCATAAAAATAAGTTATCTCCCAGAAAGTGGCAGGCACATGCTAATGCTCAAAAAACAGCAGATCCTTCCCTGGCTTCTGTGTAGCACTGAGAGTCTGTGGACAATGGTTCATGCCCTGACCCAGCCACTGACCATTTCGAAGCACACAGAGCATTACCTTGCCAGTTAAATCAGTCGAGCCTGTGTCAGAGCCTGAACCTCAAGCACCAGGACACGGGTCTCAAAACAGGACACATGCATTTATTTACACAGGCCTAAGTGCCACAGCTGCAACCACAGCTTACTGAGGCAGCTTACTGCAGCAAGGGAACAGCACACACCTACAACTGCCTCTTCCCAACTGCCTATACCCCAAAAATCTCGAAAAGCCAGCAGATTTACCACTGCTTACCCATGACTCATAGGCAGCATCCTCAGCAGATTGGGAAAAATTAGTTCAAGGGTCCTGTATTGAGTGACCTCTGTTTTCCCCTGGAAACTGAATATGCCAAGCAAGCCCCATGATGAAGAAAGCAGCTCTCTTGGGATGCTGAAGGAAAATGATGGATAACAAGAAAACAAATGTTATTTGGGAAAATGCTGTTTTGCAACAGCATCATGCAATCATTATCAAATGGGTTTCCTACACATTGGTTTTTCCTACCTGAGTTGTTACAATTAGCAGCTGATGTCTGGAAAGCTGGCCATTATACATGAATGTCTTCCAAAACTAGGACAGCCATTGAGTTCATACAGCCACAGTGCTGGCCACAAGACTATTTACACTGTCCTGGGAGCAAAATGTATTCCCAACGAGCTGCCCCCCAGCAAAACCAAAGGTATCACAGCTTGTGACCAAAACAGAGACAGGGACGTGCCATCATGTAATCAAGAACAGCAGGCTCTAATGAAGCCACATGCTGCCAGTGCTTTCAGACTACAAATATAGCTTAATCATTCTGCAGCAGAGGCAGAAATCACAGTAAACCCCTGGTCTCTACCACAGGTGATATCAGGTTGGCAAACTCTGAAGAATATCTCTACCTTTGAAATCTGTAGAGACAGGCTACAGATTCTTCTCCAAACACATTAACCTTTTCCTTTCAACAGGTTGTAGAGAAGTCAAAGAGCATTTCTGAAACTCCAACTAATACCAAATGTCAAGATCTTGGATTAATGAAACTGCAGGATGGGATTCCAAGGCTCTTTACTCAAGATACAGCCAAGGATGGTTTCTTAGGGCTTCTCTCAATTTGCTCATTATTTTGCCATCATTTTTGAAGGGCTATGTTTTATTTATGAAAACAAACAGGGTCATGAGAGAAAATAGACCCTTTTTCCAAGCTGTCTTTCAGTCATCCTTTAGACAGAAGAATTTGGTAGAAAAAAACAAGCACATGCTTACCCATCATTTCTTTAGAGTTGCACAGAGATTGGCACAGCTTTTATGGAGGAGAGAAGCAGAAAGAGGACAGGCCTAGTCATTACCTTTGGGATGTGGCTGCATCATCTGAAAGGGTACAGCAGGGAAAGCCCTACAGCTGGCTCCCTGCCAGTCCACACGTGCACTTTGCAGAAGCACAAGCTCATGTAGCAAAAGCACTTGTCTGCAGTAGGTCAGGTGTGTATCTGTGTAAAAAAATCTTTTCTGTATCATTTCAGTATGATCCCTCTATAACAGCATCAACATAGCCAGGCAGCTCCCAATTCTCCCATAACTAGGTCTCTGCGCAGGACATGCACACCCAGAAACACAGAATCAGTCTTCATAGAAACCAGAAGAAGTTCTTGATGAAAGAAGGAAGAAAGATCAAAGTTATGTCACTTAAATAGTAGGGACCACAGCTGTACTGCAACCCTACTTTTGCATAGCAGCCAAGGCTCTCTAATATGCAGCCTCTTTTATTTCTACTCTCATGTCTGTTCTTTGTTCGTGGAACAAAGCCTGATCTACTTACAGATTTATACTTACATAACAATGCTGAAGTGGTGATGAGCTTTATTATTGTATTCATTATTATCCAGGTGGACTAGAACAATCTCCACCATGAATTCAGTTTACCAGGATGAGGATACATCAGCAGAACTGAATCTATGTAGGCAGCAGAGGCTGGCAGAGAGGAGGAGGGATGTAGTGAGTCACCCACAGCACTTTTCTGAAGCAAGTTTCTGCTAGATCTCTACATCAGCTTTTTGGCTTCTCTTTGCCTAATTCCTAGGGTTAAGTGAGACCACACAGGCTACAGAAGCGATCAATCAACTCCTTTTGGCACTTACAGCTGACATAGTTAACATCACAGTCTGAATAGATTCCCAAGGACATCTTGGGAATAGATTCTCCTTGTCCTCTTCCAGGACTTCACCCACTGGCTAAGCCCTAGCTCTGTTCAGCCCATCTCTGGAAGCCTCATGTATCTATTTTCCTGGACCAGCACCCACTGGGGAACATCAGCTGCATGAGAGAAAACAAAGTTTTTAACAGGAGGAACACGAAGTCTGGGTATGGAATTACTGGGATACCTGAGCTGACTCTCTCACTTCCAGTAGAATACTCCAATCAACAGTTCCAATAGACACAGTCTAAGCTTCAAATATTTCAGCCTCCTCTTGCCCTGCTACATGAGATTTCAGCCATGTATTGCCTGGAGAGACCCTAATTTCATATATGACTGGGGAGGACTTCATCCTCTGGGGTTCTTCTGAACACAAGGCCCTGCTTGGTGGGACACTCCTGATGCTTCTCCCTCCAGCCCCACACAGACCCTCTAAAACAGGGACAACAGACTAAGCAAATGACAGGGGCAGAGAATATCACAAAGGAGGAAAGGAGCTTCTGCACCACAAATCTTTCAGATCCAAACCTAAAGCCTTAATCAGGAACAAGAGAAACAGCAGAGGAGGAGTCACCTGGGCAAGTCAGAGGAGAGTGGCAAAGGCTCCGTATGAACTCACTGGGAAGCTACACTCAAACACATCCCCCTCTGTCTTCCTCCCTTATCAAGCAGCAACATTTTGATTGTCTCATTTTAAATTTGAACTTTTAAACAAATTACAACAAAGCTTATGTGAGGTTAATCATTCCCTGTTTCCTCTGGCATTCATTGTAATAGTACTAATTGCAATAAACACATTTAAAATGAATATGCATGTCATATGCATATATCAATTGCATTCTAATTTACCTTTGACTAACATCCATAGACTGAACGTGCTTTCAATAATAAAAAGCTCTGACATAGCTTAACCAACCTCTGCCTGCCAGACTGCTCCCACAGCACTGGGAATCCATGACAGACAAGACTGATGAAGGGGCAAACATGCAAGCCACCAGCAGCAAGTTGCAGATCCAGGCAAGCTCAGCATAAAACACAGAGCAAGGATGAGCCTTTTCTCCATGCTAAAGCCATAGCCACTGCCTGTCACTTTGGAAATGGGCTCACTCTTACAATTCCAGAGTACACTGATAAAATATTTCAGATCTGTTTGCAAGCAAGGAGGATTTAATTTTCACTAACACAGATGGTTTAGCCATTATCAGCCACCTCCCTCTTCACAAGACACAATTCTTTCCAAACATCCATCAGCAAGGCTCTGCCAGGCAGGGCTACAACAAGGAACAGCCCCAGCAAGACCAGCAGGAACCTTCAGCAGGGTCAGAGGCCAAGAAATATTTTTGCCAATACCAGACACAAATGGAATCAAGCGCATTGACTAAAGACTCTCTAGCTGGAATGCTGAGGTGTGGGTGACCTGTCCCACATCAGTTTATGCATTAGTTAAACAGACCACAAACGAGTAAAGGGGCACTGAGAGAAGAGCTGGAACAAATCCTGCAGCTCTTACACATTCCCTTCTCTGAGCTGCTTGTTCTGCCGCTCTGCCAGAGGACATGCTCATTACAGCAAGAATAAAGAGTGTTCCTGAGCCCCACAGACATATCTACAGATTGAAATAATTTTTAAGTTAACACCAAGATGTGAAACCCAACCAGTGCTGGATTTGCAGATGACAGCACACCTGCCACATCTCCTTCAGAGCATGCTGCCAGCCTGAGTGAGGAGCAAATGAGATCTCACACGTCCATTCCTGCTCCCTGCTACAGGCATAACTCCACACTGAAGGAAGGATGACAGAGAAGCTCCTGGCTCCAGCTAATACTGGTGCTTGTCCCTCCAGAGTTCAGCAGCAGTGCACAAAGAGGATGTGCATCATTCAGCACTGAAGACTCAGATGAGAGGTATCAAGTGAAAACAGCAGCGTAACTTGACAGCATCCCATCCCATGCCTGTGCCTACAGTCAGACCTGCTCAGGCAGAAAAAGGGAAGGTTGAATAAGATGTTGCTGAAGAACAGTTTTTACCAATCTTGATGAGCCATCAGAAAAACTTACCACAACAGAGTGCTAAAGATCTACTTCAGCAGTTTTATCCTATCTCCCCAAACAACCTACAGTCTGGCCCTGGTCTTACTCCAGCCTCTTTTGACGTAATCTTTCTTAAAACACTTTCAATGAGCACAATTCCATCTAAAAGTTCACAGAAAGAGAAAATTTATGTGAATATTGGAGCACAGTTCCGTCCAACTGATCTGACCTCTGCTCAAGGACCCCAAACCCAACATTTGGATTTTTCCAATTGCACACCAAACCAATGCCGAATGACCTATGAAGCTAATTCAAATTAACTGGCACATAAAATGCTTGTATGAAGGAGTTCATGAGTCAGCCATGGACAAAGAATGAGTCATAGGAGATACATAGGAGATAATTTTGAAGAATGAGTAAACCTGAAAAAAATCCCAAATTGCCAATGAACAATATGCAAGTAGAAAAACATGTTCAATTTACAAAATAAGTTAATTGCTATGAATTAGTCAGATGGCTCTAGTCACATAAACATATCTATTGTGGGCTGCTGTTGCAGTTTACATGTCACAGCTGAGCAATTTGAATCTCTATTAAAGGTGTCTCTGACTTTAACGAGAGTTACTGCAATGTATATCAACAACACACTCTGGAGATATACAGAAAGATATACCAGAAAGAAATCCAGTGCCACAAATATGAAGCTGCCTTAGCTTCAACAAGAGAGGACACTTTCCTGAGCACTCCCAGGTCCCAGCTCCACTGCAGGCCTCTCAGGGAAAAATCACACTCGTCCATATGCCTCCCAGGGCTCCACACCACTGGAAAAACAAAATTGCTGATTCTTACTGGCCACTTCAAACTCACTGTTAATTAAGAGAGGAGATGGGAAAGCCTAAGGATTTGGTCAGCTCAGAGAACACAGCTAGTCCTTCCTTTGCTCCTGCAGCTGCTGAAATACCCCATGTCCCCAGTCCCTCCCTAATGATTAGGGGAGATCACCCCCAACATCTTTCCCCAGAGGAGGAAAAAAAAAATAAATTCTTCTCCTGCCCATTTAAGAAAATGCTTTGTTCATAGGCTTTGCTCAGGCACCAAGTCACACCACCACTTCTGTTCCTTAAGCTCACATCCCTCCATTTGCCTCACCAGAGACAATACTTGCAGTCCCAGCAACACAGAAAAGGCAGAGGCTCCTGCAGCCCTCATATCAAACCTGCAGCCCTCTGCCTACCTGAACCCAAAACTTCCCCAAGCACCTCCCTCAGAGCAGGGAGCAGTATTCCAGAAGGTTCAAACAGAATATATTGGTTCAACAAAGACAGGTGACTTCTACAGTTTGGCACTCATTTGCTATTTCTCTCTTCCCACTTCTAGGTCACACAATAAAACCAAGCCCTGACAGAAGCACAACTTCTCTGCAGCACTAACGTTTTGGGGATATATAAGGGCACAATTACACCTTGACATCTCTCTGGCTGCAAATCTCACTCAAGAGATTCCCACTGTGTTCACTCCCACCCTCTCTAAGGTAACTTACCATCCCCACAGACATTCCTGCAATCAAGTTTAGATTTAGGTTCCACTCACCCTCCCCTCCTTTTAAGTTTTGCTTTTGATCTTTTGATTGTCACCAGTTCATAACAACTACAGTCCCACAAATGGTGACATTAACACAACTGAGAGGAACAACACCCAGAGATGGGGATTTCAGAAAGTACAGGAATCTCCTAAAACAGCTTTGACCCTCGAAGCATTTTAACATCATACCTCCCACTCCATGTTTCTGAGCCTTTTTACATCTAACCCTGCCTAAACCAAATCTTCTTGGAAGAAATCCAAGTCTTCTTAAAAGAAACAGAAACCCAAATCATGAGATAAGATTATTATAATCGGTTTTGTTTACATGGCTGAACAAAATTTAGCCTGACTTCCAACTGTGGCTTTACTACCTTCCTTTTCTTGTACGGTTTTTATCAACCTGTACATGTAGGGATGGATATGTGTGCAGGATGGTACAGTTTTTTCTTTAAGTTTTAGTCATGTTTAGTGCTATATAGTTCACTCATTGGTAGTCAGTCTCCTGTCAAACAGTTTGCAAAGGAAGTGTTTTAATTAACTAACTTTCTAAAGCTTCCAGTCACTGACCCCAGTTCTGCCAAGAATATTATCTGTCTCAGGATAAAGCAAATAGGTTTTATGACTACCTGCAGCTACCTCAGAGCCAGGACAACATCTCCCTGCAGAATGAAAGTAAAATAAAGCTTTTCAAGTAATCCCTCTCTGTATGCCAGCACTGGCACCCATCTCCTAGGAGACTCACCAATCCATCTAGTATCAGACCCCATATTTATAACCAACCCTCAAATCCCAAATGAGTAACAAAGCAGCGAGCTAAAGGCCCCCATGATTCACTGGTAGGAAATGTAGTCAGCATTCAATATCCTATGTCTGTTAATAGACCAACTAACGCATAATGCCAAATGGATCTGTTTCCACAGCACTGCTTGAAATGCAGAACATTTAGTCAGTCTGGAAAGGACTTTATAGTTATTGACACACAGGAGGGAAGAGTATTTATGCCTTTTTGGACCAGATGCTCAAACCTTCCCACCTGATAGCCACAGTCCTCCTAAGCAGGACTTGGACTCGGTTCCAAGTCCAGCAAAAATAACAGTAGTCATATACCCCTCCTGCCCAAGAAAGATCTGGAAGCAAATCCTCATGAAGCTGGGAAAGCTAAAAAATACCTGAAAAGTCATAAAAAACCAAAAGGATACTCATCAACCCCATCACACATGTTAAAAAAGTCGAAGCAGAAGCAAATCCGCAGCCACTGAGCAGTCATATAAACCCAGAGCAACGCTTAGTGAAATCTAAAGAGCTGATCTGCACTAAACCAGCTCTGACCCAGGCTGCAAGTGAAGCACAGCTGCTAAATTGTTACCCTCAAACTCCCAAGTGCTCTAATAGTTTTCCTTACAATCTGTGCCAGATCATGACAGGCAGGCTGAGTAACGTAAAAAACTGCCTGTGGTGACCAGAAATTCACGTAATGACCTTAAAATTACTTGTAAACAATTTTCATGAGTGCTGCAAACTTCAAACAAACACCTAACAAAATGCAGCAGCATTTTGGTCTGAAAGACTCCAATCCTTCCAGCCTCCAATGAGACCTGAAGTGTCAGGAACGGTTTCTTTTTTCTCACTTCTCCATTCCCATCCACTCTTGGCTACCTAGCACTAGGAGAATGCTACCTTTTGAGACACAGCATGTCCCCAGACAGCGGGGAACACCAGGGCAGTCTCATCCAGAAGTGCTTTGGTTGAAAAATCATCAGATCTATAAAGGCAGACAGGGAGAATAAGCTTTGAAATATACATACACCATAACTGAACAGCCCAAATGGCTGGTCAGTGCAGAAATAAACCAAGGGCTGGTTATGCAACCACTCTGACGCAGCACAGACCCAAGCTGCTGCCAGAAACAGTCGTCATATGCCACTTGACCACCCCCAGCTGTTCATTCCCACAGCAAACCTTGTGCCAGCCCCAATAAAATGGGTGATGGATTCTGGGGGAGGAAAAGATAGCTGAAAACTGAACAGACAAGCTTGGAGTCTTTGAGTCCCCCGCCTGATGGATCAGCTCCTTGGCAGTGCTGGCCCAGGGGAGGCCATGGGAACAGGCTGCAGCACAGCCAAACACAACAGCCTCAGCTGGCAGCGCACAAACAGTCAGATGGAATCACAGTGTGGCTACAGTCTTTTAACTTCTCCATTTAAGAAATGTTCCTGTCATAGAGCCTTCTATGAAATTGTTCATAATGTTCCTGAATGCACTATTCTGCAGGATGGAAATGCTATTACTGTCATGTTACCACCTAGTAACAAACAGAACTAAAATCCAGTCCATGACAAAAAAAATTCCCAGATAAAACACTGGATTGGAATAATCCAAGTTTTGCTGAAGCTTAGTAAACACATGGCTTGGAGACACTGCCAAATATAATGGAGTGGCAATGGGACAGCACTGTTCTATGATTTCAGGTTCTTTGCAGTAATGCTTTACAAATATATTTGCCCAAACCTAAGTTACATGTGAAGGATTTCTGAAGGGGATTCAACATGGAATGTACTGTGAGACAAGCTGCTGGAAGAGCTAAAGTTAGAGAAAGTTGAAGTGATCAATAAATGGGAGGAGTTATAAAGCACAGGAAGCACTTAGAAACATTTCAGTACCTAACTATTACAGCTTTGTCAATAATCTTCCTTCTAAACATCTTTCTAATAGCATATTCCTTTGACCAAAAGCAAGCATTTTTCTGCCCTTTTGATCTAAACATTTTGTTCTTATTCCACACCTGAAAAACTAAAGTGGTTCCCCACAACTGAATACAAAAGAACATCTTTGTTAAATATTATTTTTAAGAAAACAACCATAGATAAAGCACACACAAAAAGAGGGAAAAAAAAAAACCACACACACACACAAAGCCACGAGAAAAACTAAGGCACTTCAAAGAAACTTCTGCTTCTTCACACTTTCTTCCCCAAAATAACTTAAGTAGAATTGGTCAAAGAATTGAAGAAAAAGAAGGAAGAAGCAGCAAATAACTCAAACCTATGGGAATAATGAATGGTTGGTGAAATCAGTGTATATTTACCAATCCAGTCTTTTAAAGTCCCTCCTGCCCTGCAGAAGAAGGGCTCCTTTTTAACGAGAAGGAAAAAAAAGAACAACTTACAAAAGATCCTCCCTACCTGGCTCAAAAATCAACTGCAGGACAAAACAAAGAGGAAAAAAGCTATAACCTCTTTACAGTAAGGAGGACTGCAAACCATAAAGCTTCCCACAGGTGTCTTTGCTTTTTTTGAAATGATACAGCTTAAAAATCAGAAGTCCAAGATCATACATGGCTGATGTCTCATCACCAAAACATTCGACTTCCCTGAGTGGCAAGGAGACAAAACCCATTGCATTTATTCTTTTTCCAAAGGAGGAAGCTGAGTAGGAGGCAAGACCTGCTCCTGACTGCATAACAGCACACCAGCAAGAGAAACAAATGCTCACAGACCTTCATTAACTAGTTTGGGTCCCTGGCTGCTCCCATGCCAGTTTCAGCGCATAAGGCATCAAACAATGCTATCCACACTGATAGAAGCAGCCATTCGCTCAAAGCTTTGGATACCAGCTGTAGAGTCAGAGCCTGCAAGACCTTACAAAATTTTCTGGGAGAAACAACCTCCCCATCTGGCAGGAAATTAATCACTTTCCCTCCTTCCTTGCCATCCTCCTAAGGACTGGAGTGTGCATGAAGGGCCGTGGAAGAACGGGACAGGGCAGGGACTCATCACCTCCTCAAAAAGGCACTCACCAAAAACACCAAGTGAGCCGTGCTTGCAGGGATCTCATTTCCTGCTATTACTCCATCAGACAGGAATGACACAGCCCCACAGCCCTACCCCGACTCTAAAGAATGTAACTCAGCTGGGTAAATGAAGAGCCAGGCAATGAAGGATCACCAGTTCAAGTCTCCAGCCAGCATGTGCCCAGGAACATGTTCCCATGCTCCAGCTGCTTCAGGGATCCAGAGCAGGAACTGAGCTCTTCCATATAATCCCCTCCCCTCAACCACCACCAAAGGAGAGAAATAATAAAGCACAAGGTACAGGATTAGGTGGTGCACAATGGGTGCCCATATCTGTTTTTTCATTTGGGCTTTGGTACCTGCACCACCACTCCAAGCAGAGGGCTCTGGGTTCCAAGGACTCAATGTATGTGTGCGTGTGCACAGGCATGTGTGTCTTGTGCCTGGCTGAAAAATAACCAACCAAACAAAACCAAAACAACAACAACAAACCAAACAAACAAACTCCAAAATCCCAAAAGGAACATAACATTTTCAGTCACTCTGAATTTGTCCACCTCTCTTTAGGAAGGATTGTTATATGTCTCTACAGAACTCTGTGCAGATCTGTTTCTTAAACGTGGCTGTAGAAGCCAAGCTTTCAACAGCCAGTTGACCCAACACCTGACTCTGGAAACAAGAATCTCTTGTTAGCCTCCAGGATTCAGGCCTCCCTCCCCAATTCACCCTGAAGACAGGTCATTTCTACTTTTCCCCATGTAGCAAAAGGTGTCTCAGTACATGCTGTCATTTCTGTGCACTCAAGATTAACACTTAGGATCACAATGGAATTGCTAAAAGCTCCCTGAAAACATTTTATTTTCGTCTCCATTTTCCATCTCTTGCTGCTATTAACCATCTTTATGTCTGTGATACCTCTTGTTGACAGCTCATCAGAATAAAACGTCTGTCGTTTATTACAGCTGGGATGAGTGTGAACTTTAGGGAATAGGGATGGGTAACCTTTAGGAAACAACAGAGCCACAGGGTGACAGTCTTAGCACGTAAAGCTGAGTAAAGCACATGTAAGTATCACTTGCTCCTAAGTGCACTGGTGCAAGCAAAGGGGAATCAGATGTGCTTGGGCACAACAGCCAAGCAGGAACCTGCTGGCTGTAGCAGTCAATAGAATCACTGCAATCTCAAGCAATCTACAGGACTGAATAATCATCAAATAATCATCTCGTTAAGTTTCTAGAAATCATTAATTCCACCAAGTGTCAAGGTTAACAAGGCTCCTTTCAATATCAATGATTTGCCACAGAGGAATTCAACACTTAGAGATTCAACCACCACTATTATCGAAACATGCAACAGATAAGATGTGATTGCCTCCTTTTCACCCACTCCTACCACCAGGCAATCCCTACCCCACATGCAAGCTGCAACTACAGCTGCTCAGAAGTTTCTGACAGATTTCCCCCAGAAAAGACACCAACTGAATGTGTTTTGCAGAAGCACATTCATTCAGTGAGCCTTCTGCTGAAACGTAAGCCATGCTCCCAGTGCTCGGCCAGCTGCCAGGAGAAATCAGCTGTTATATGGCACAATGCAATGTGCATGATGCAGCTGAGTCTTCAGAGCTTGAACTATAAAGGCTTCCAACATGCACAGCTCTCCAGGCAGGATCTCCATTAACTTTGCAAACCCTGAACATGTTCAAACCATGAGAGAGTCACATCAACTCTGTGTAACCTCTAACCCTGTGCCACCTGGGAAATGAAGGTACTGCAAGTCCTCACGCAGCTAAAGGGCAGGATTTCCCCAGAGCTCAGACTTTCACACAGTAATGCAAAAATATCCCTTTTGCAAAATTAGTATTAACAGCACCATAAAAGATATCAGAGCAGTCCCTGGAAAGCTTTTTTAATCTCATGTTCATCCCCTCTTTATTAATCATACTTATTCTCACAAAGCCTGAAGAATCAAGTCTTCAGGCTGTTTACATCTGAGATTAAGCTGGCCATAGTTGGAGCAAGTAGGTAGACTCAAAAGCAAGATATCTCATTCTTATGCAGACATCTTCACAGCCAAAAAAAAGAGAAGATGAAATATCGAACACTCCCAAGATGGCAACAGAATGCTTCCTAAAACACTAAGGTTTTCTAACTTCCCTCAAAGCATCAGTTAGTTTAACAGTAATAAAAGCAGACAATAAAACCCAGCTTTTAGGATTCCCAGTCACCAAACTCCCCAAGCAAAACAAATTTCTTCTTATTTTTCTGCAAACATGTTTTAGGTTGTAGTCCCTAGGAAGAGGCAGTACAGGACACTACTGCACCAGCTGTCACATTCCAGAGGGAACAGCACTCTCACGATTTTTTCCCCACACCTAATGGTCAGCTAGCTAATAAACCACTTTCCAAACTTGAAGTCTAAGGACCATTCTCAAGTCTGCCACCCTCAGTTACCAAGAAGCAGCCACATCAAACTGACAAACTCATTTAAGTGATCAGCAGGATTCCACAGGCAGTTACTGTACTTTGGAGACCACCAGTGTTTGGCAGATCAGTTTGGAAAACACAAAGGAAAGCTGGCTAAACATTACAGAAGTGTTAATTAGCCAGAACAAGAACCTGTTTGACTTCACGATGAGTTAAGGCAAGGTTGTTCCAGCAAAAATCCTTTACCTTGACTCTGCTGAGGGACAGTAACTCTTTAAATCATTCAAATCTCGTTGTAAGATCACATTTTATAGCCCTGGAAATCTCAGTGCTCAATAACCAAACCTCTTGCTAAATCAAAGACAGGGAAAATTGTCTTCCTCTGAGGAAATATTACAATGAATCAGCAAGAACATAACTATACCACTGTCTTCTAGAGTAGAGGAAATCAGAACTGTTTAAACTGGTATCTCTGAGACTCCTTTATGCTAAGTATCTTCTCTTCTTGTAGCTCTTTGATCCCCATGGATACAATAGAATCCAAACAGTCACAGAGAAATGCAAGACAATTGTAGGCAGTCACCAATTTGTGACAGCATTAATGCCATACACCCCCTGCTACCAGCAAAGAAAAAAAAAAGTGTGTTCAGTACTTCATAAAATTTGACTGGTTGGAGATTTTAGCTTTGCTTTATTTTTTACTTTCTGCTTGTCCAGGTCTCAGTACTTCCTGTTCTGGCAGGGGCTAGGGCACTTCCCTGCTCCCCCTGTGCTAGCCTTCAGGTCTCCCAGTTTTTGGGAAGCACTGCACGTGGTTATGGCGTCTCAAGAGAGACAAGGCACTGTCAGGCTGGAGTGGCATTGACAGTGTACTGAGTACAGAGCTCTACACTGCTCCACACAACAACCTTTCTTAGCTGGAAGTTAGTTTTGAACCAAAAGTTGACTGGCAATTTTTGCTCCAACTGTCAGACCTTGATGCTGTCCCAATATCCAGAAGATGACAGCCATCAGGTACGAGACTTCTCCAACCTGGCTGCATCCTCTTAAAAGAGATCCTGTTCTCAGAAAGGCTTTCCCTGGCATTCCAGCATTCTCCCACCAAGCCCAGCAGCTAGGCCAGCCAGCAAGCCACCAACAAGCAGGTGTTATTCTTCAATGTGCCTCCACTGTGCCGTGTTCTTGGCACACTACCCTGTTCAGATCCTATGATAGAAAAGTCCAGATTCTGCTCAGAGCAAGAATTCCAGTAAGGCAAAAGACTGGGCTGAGGATAGATCATGAGCTTCTCATAAGGACGGCTGTTTAAAGGAAAGTTGATTCACTGAATGTCAGCTGTTTTAAAAATATCTCACTAGTCCTGTTGGAAACGGTATCAGGTTTAAATTTTTTTATATAACTTTAGTCAGGGGTTTTGTTCACCTTTTCCCAGGGGAAGTAGAACTGAAGTTTCTTTTCAAAGGACTGTTTCACCACTCGAGTCCTGATGAACTTAACATCTCAACAAACCGGGAGTAGCTCAGAAGATATACAAAAGATAACAGCCATTATCGAACATCAACTCCAGACCTCACCCCGGCATGGTCAGAGACACTTGATCTGGGAAAAGAGAGGTAAGAGAATGAGAATGAGAACCTAATTAACATCAAAGGGATTGATAACCAATAGGAAACCAAATACTAACAACTGTGTAACTTGGGACCAATGAACATTGAACCAATGAATTCCTATAGGGTTTTGATGTGTAAGTATATGAAAAATCTAGGAAAAATCATGTGTGATGGAATGATTTTCTCTGCACAACCTGGCCAATGCGTGGATGAAATTACTTCTGTTGCACACCCTGGCCAGAACAACATCCTGGCCAGAATAAAGTAATGCCTCGATTCTCTAACACTAAAAATGTTGGAGGGTTTTTGTTTTTCCTGCAGTTTCGGTCACAGTCCCACAGAAACATAAGGAGGGCCACTCTAAGCCAGAACAATGGTCCAATTGACCCACAATTCTGCTTTGCCAGAGTGGTCACTTCCAACACCTAAGGCAGAACGAGGTCAAGGTAAATATCCATAGCATTAACCCTAATATTCTCACAGTATCTGGTAATTTTTCATCTAAAGGGATTCTTTGAGTTCTATCTCATGACTAAGGCTACAAAAGACCAGCATGAAAATTTACTATAGCTTAGCAAAAAATCACAGAGTTTCAACCTGCAGTGGCTTTATTTTGAAGACCAAAAATGCCATGAGGTTTCCTTGGCTCTTTTGTAGTCCCTGAAGGACAGCTGGCTTATTACATTGTCTCCAGCAAGTAAGGTGGAGTCTTGCAGTCTTACTAGACCTGGTGTTCTCTGTCCCCATCCTGTCCAAACCAGATAATGAAAAAACATTATACATCTGCATAGATCTGGCATGCCACCTATCTGCAAGAAGCACTGCTGGCTGTCTGGATCACATCTGTTTAAAGATCCATTTGAGCTTTTCGATCTATCTGGTGCTTTGAAATCACAGGGTACAGACAGGCCAATTATGAACAATTAAGTTACCACACGTAAGAAATTACTGTTTCTCAGATGAGCAGAGGTAATTGGCCATATGCACACTCACAGCCTAGTCCCAATGGCCAAAAAATTGGTTTAACTTGCATTTTGTTGTAACACATTTTGCTACCTGTTTGCAAGGGAGTAAAAGAACAACTGTAGTCAGCTAGCACAGCTCAGGGCATCACCTTTTATCTGTGTTTTAAGGAGATACACACAAGTAAACTGTTCACTCCTACAGTGAAACCTTTAGATATTGTCAGTGTAACTTAGCTCCACCTCAGCAAACAACTCACACTTCACAAACAAAACCAGTTTCATTCGAAACAGAAGCAAAGACCTTGCTATTTAAGTAAAAACATGGAGAAAAAATGCAGCAGGGAAAAACCAGATTTACTTGCTACTTGTTCCTCCTCCACGTAATTTATTCAGAAGCATATCTTAAACTGCATTTTCTTTCAAAACCACAGAAGTTGAGCATATGAATAACTTTAGTTCTTTGTCAAAATAGTTATAACTTTTCTTGCTTGCAGTAAATTACCTGGAAAAAAGATCACATTATTGAGGAAAATGACTACAAAACAACCACAGTAGACTTGGCTACAAGATGAGATAGGAGCAGGGGCAAACATCCTCAGAAATACTGGAGCTGCATTATTTGAGGGTCAGCCCTAATCCCAGGAGGGTAAATGGCTCACAGCAAAACATGAGAAGAACCAACTCTACGGAATTTATCACTCAATAACATCCCGCCTTTGGCGCACATTAATCAGGCTGTGATGAGAGCCAGGGAAGAGGCAGAGATGCACATGCGGTTGCTATGGAGTTAAAGGCTTGAAGGAGATACATGGAAACAGCACAACTGCATAGAGCACAGTTAACTCTTAAACTGCCTCTGTCTAAACAGCTTCCTGGCCAGACAAATTCATGCATACCCATTCTAAGAGAATCCTTTTAAATACCCAAGAGTTCCCATGAAGACTCAAAGTCCAACGACCAAAAACCATCAAGGAAGAGTAGTTGCTCCACATTAAAAAACAGGGAGAGACTGACAAACAACAGCCAGATGATCCAGAAACTGAGCAAGGATGGAGGGATTAGAGGATGGAGCTGGAGGGAGAGAGGACCATGCTTTGCAGCATACAATCTCTGCCAGCTGTCTTTGTAGTTCAATACTTTGATCTGTCACACACAAGGGAGCAAAAGTAACTGCTAGAGATCAATGCAGAGAATGAGTTAACCCCAGACAAAAGGTAGGGGCATCACCATAAAATTTAATACATCCATGGTTCTGAAAAGTCACAAGCACGCTGAAGTTCTAAGAAGCCCAGACACATCCCTTGCTCAAGAACACACATCTTGAAATGTTTGGACTTTTTCTGCCCCATGGCATCATTCAGCACTGCCTGAAAAAGCCACCACATTTGCTGATGTGAGCCCACAAGACTCACATATAGACAAGGATTGGGATGAGGCTGGCGCAGGACATGCTACTAGCACGGACTAAACAAGGAAGAACTTCTTGGAAGACAATTTCCTGAAGCAAATGTTTTAGGGATGGGAAAACAGTTCTGGGAGACCAGGCAGGTCAGGTAAAAAATCCTGAAGAGAGTGACAAACTTGCTGATGACTGAAGCAACAAAGCACATTTCATGGATAATCCAACCAGCTACTTCCAGATCACAAGAAGCTGCTGCACACCCAACTCCCTGCAGAGTTTCCTAGCAGGGGCTGTGTGTGTGTATATACATATATATATATATATATATGTAGATAATCTGCAAAGTTTCTATTTTCTCCTCCTACTTAAGCAAGTCTTTTAGTGAGCAACCTCCTACACTGCTATTTTTACCTGCTCCTAATCAGTGTGTTCTTAAACATTGAGAGACTCTGAGAAGAGCAGTTCAACTCCTCCAGTGCACAGCCCACAACACACTGAGTAATATCTGGGTGGCAGCTCCTTCTCCCATCAGCCAGGACATGATGTCTTGCAGAGCACTAGGGAAAGCTGGCGGTCAAGGCCTGGGGGGATCTCTTCTTATTCACAGGATGCTGAGCTTGAACTGAAGGTTCTCTGAGCACAGATCATTAGCACCATAAGAAGTCAAGTAGAGAGGACTGGATCCAAAGTCAGCGTTTTAAACGACTGATGTAGTAAATAATAATACTGAAAATAACCAGAAAAGCTGGTTAAAGAGTTTACTGCATTATTTTCTCCTCTCCTTTTTATTTCCTTTAATCATAAAGCTTTCAGTTTTCACTTTCAATGAATCATGTTCCATTGCCAGACCCAAACATGCCTGATCTCAGCCTCACAGGAGGCATTAACCTGTGGACATAATTCCCAAAAGACCAGGGTGCCTCAGTCCTTCCAAGGAGTCCCTGAGATTTATGGTAACAAGGAGCCCAAGAACAAGTAGATGGCACCAAATCCTCATGCCAGATGACAGCTCATTAACCAGTGGGCTGCACTCTCAGCTCCTCTAAAGGACTTTATCAGATGGGTGTTTATTTAAGGGGGGCCATTTTCAAATGCCCAGCACTGCAGAGCTGGTGTGTTTTCATGGGTTGTGGTGATACCCTCTATGCTAGAACAAACCCTGATCATACTTTGTCTCTCCTCATCCATTTGTGCAGCCTTGCTCTGAAAGCAGATGCTAAATTCTTTCTTGACTTTCAAGAACACATAGATCTTCCTTTGAAATAATCATTAATTCACCTGATTCCACAAGTCATTTTCTCTTGCAGCAGCATTAAAAAAAAAAATTCCACTAAGGCCAAAAGTACCAAGGGCAAAGCTTCAGATGAGACATCATAGAGAATCAGCACCCCTGCCCCAAAACCCAACTACACTAAAAGTCTTTAAAGGCAGTTCCAATTACTTCAGAAATGTTGCCAGCAAGACTGACTGCACCATGTTTGGGAAAAATGGCATCTTGGGCTGCATGAGAGTGTTCTGAGCAAATCTCAGCTTCCTGTCAACATGTACTATTTAAACCTCTGACATTTTAAAAGTTGACCCTATGGATTGATTGTAGGCAGTTCAATATAAGCATTCAGCACATGATGCTTGATATTTAAACTTCCTAATTCAGATTATAAATGTTGACAGATTTATCTATGACTGCAGTTGACTGGAAAGTATCTGTCCTCCTATTTCAAGTTTCAACATTTTCCCCATTTTTGTAAATATTTATCACACCATTTTTAAAGTTGCTCAAAATACTTAAAACATTTTTTCTAGCACTGAAAATAACAATCAAAGCAATTTCCAAATCAAAGCAATATCCTAACATTTTTCACAGAGTACTTTGTCATAAAGTCCTTTGATTAAAGCTGAAACTTCTCAAGAAATTTTCAATTTTCTTGGAGAATTGATTGAAAACCATGTCAATAGTAATTCTGTAATCACTCTCCTCTCCCATGAGTCTTACACAGACTCATGATATTGATTTTATTCTCACTTTAAAAGTAGAAGTACATGCAGTTGAAATCTTTAAGTAAAAATTCTTACTCAATTTAACATTTGTCATAAAACTAGTAAACAGCAATGTGAAATATTAAAAAATTTTAGCAGGGCTAACATTTTTCAATGACATCACTTAAACATGAGAAAAATATTCTTTTGAAAGCAAAGTCACTTTAGAGAATATATTAATAAAGTGTTTTGAAAGATTTTCATTCTACTTTATATTTTCTTTCTTCGTCCAGCTGCAAAAAGAGCATAAGTGATTTTGGGGAAAATTCTTTAGTATAAATTTTTAATACATAGTTTCCTGACAAAATATTAACACTCCTTACTGCAGTTTACTTCCTATGAGCATCAACAGCAGTAATCACTAGAACATGACCAAGGAAGCTCAAGCTCACCCAGGGCTCTCTTGCCTGAAACAAACAGAGACAATAGTCTGTATTCTCCAAACTCTCTGCAGACTGCACTCCACTTACTGAAGTAATAGTAGGATAACACCACTGAAAGAGAAATGCTTAACTTAGAGGGGAATAGCAGCATGGGTCACACTGTAGTCCTCTGGTACTTCTTCATACCCTGCATTCAGGGCTTGCTGCAGCTCTACCACACATGAAGGGAACTGCACAGGGACAGAGCCACCCCCCAGCACCTGATCCAGATCAGGCCCAGCTGGATACACACAAAGAATGGGCTGGTGCTTCCCCCTCTTCCCCAGAAATTCATACCTGCTAGCAGACCATTTTCTCTCCACATTCATACCATTACAGTCTAAGCAGGGAAAACTAGAAAGCAAGAATCACTTTGTTTCAGTCACATTCACAGTAACATGCAAATCAATATGTAAAACAAACAAGACATTGTCTGGAATTCAGAAAAAAATGGATGATATCTTTGCTGAGACAATCACCACATAAATGCATTTCACAGCCTAAGACTACAACACAAGTGACAGCTAAAGAAAGATAAGTCAGCTCATGTTTATTTTTTCAGGCAGCAAGACTTCAGACCAAGCCTTGGGTGGTCATAATTACATCACAGTCTCTTACAGTGATAAGCAAAATCTGCCTTCTAGCATGTGGAAGCAGGCTGCCAATGTCTGGTGGCAAAAAGTAAGCAGCAAGCACCAGAAACAAGTGTGCAAATAAGCAAGAAGGAAGCTTTTGCTCTCTGGAGCAGTTACAGGAGTCAGGGATGGCATGTTCACTCAGCACATCATCTGCTTTGATCCCTCTATTTATATTCAAGATAGATTACATACAATTACTATGTTTCTATGAAACCTAATTTATCTATTTATTACCATCAGTTCTGTCTCACAACCCCCTGCACAGAAGTGAAAGTTTGTTTACTACAAAGTTCTGCCTCTTTGAGCTGAAGTGGTTTTCTTCCTCACAATAGATTATTAGGCTCTGCAAAGCCAATGAGACAAATCCATGCATCTGTGTTCCTCTGTGCAGTCTCTGTGGCACATGTCTGATACCATCAGAGAAACTTCTCTGAGGTTAAACAGGGCATAACTTTCAAGATTTCTCCCATGATAATTTGTAGTGAAAGAAGTTCCATACTCCAGCTCTGGAGTGCATTTTGACGGCTCAGGGCCAGTGTAGTTAATGGGAGTGTGGGACCCAGCAAGCTGAGAGGACCATGGCCTCACCGTGGAGGAGCACTTATCCATGCAGACCAAAGGTATGCCACGGAACCACATTCCTCCCTCAAACATGAAAACTCTTTGGGAAAGGTAGAGGCCCAAGAACTGCTGGCAGGGGGGTCTTGATCTGGGCACTACTTTCTGTAGCACTGCTTGACTCAGTCCTCACTGTCACTTGGCCTCCCTACTCCCATCGTCCAGCTTGGCTCCCAAGTGTTTCAGCTCCCTGAACCACCCAACCACTACTAGGACTCCAGCTTCCTCTTCCTCCCTTCTCGCATTACATCTCCTCTTGTCTCACCAGAACGTGGCAGGTAATTGCCAGAGATCATTAGGACAGGCAGGAATCTGTACTTTCCTTCTGGGCTAAATACCCAAAGGAGTCTGAAACCAGCTCTACTCTCCAGTGCTTTACTCCCCTGTGCTTGGTTCTGAGGTAGGACTGTTCAAAGCTGTCTGAATCATCAGTTATCCCTCTAAAGAACTTGCCTCCTCTCACCCCTGCAGCATTCTACCAGCCCCACTCCAATCCCCCAGTGATGCAGGGCACCCTCTCCCCAGCAGCCAGGGAGCCCAGCTGAGTGCATTAATTGTTCCCTAGACACTGCCGTGAGGCTGATCCACTAATCAGGCATAAGAAAGCCCTGGGGAAGCTCCCAGAAGCCATCCCTGGAGTAAAACCTGCCATTTTCCCCTCACGCCAGCTCCCCAGGCCACGGCTACAGACAGCACAGCTGGGACAGAGTAGGAGCCTGGATTAAAAAGGAGCAATTAAAATATGGATGGCAGGAGTTATGGGATGCCACTGCCCTCTCCGCCTCTCACCTACCCCCAGCCTATTGGCCTTTAGGAGGTAGGGGTGAGTCAGCCTGGTTGCTGTGAGCACTGCTCAGTCATAGCCAGAACTGTGTTACCAACACCTTTACACCTACAGATGCTCCTGCACAGCACCAGGAATGCTGCCTTGGGAAAAGTTAACTCCATCCCAGCCAGACCCAACACAACACCTCTAGCTGCAGACTCACAAATTAGATCCTTCTATCTACCTCAGGATACACCCAAATAATCAGAAAGTCTTCTTTTGGATAGATATCTTCAATTGAAAAATTAAATAAACTAGGAAAGATGCTGGGAAGAGGAGGAAAACACACTGGTTGCTGATAATAAACAAGCATGTTTTGCAAGCTTTTCCCAGCTCCTTGGCAACCAAAAAAGTCACACAAGAGAGCAAGGGGCAATTGGACAAGTGGTTTAACTGGATGAACTGCTTCCAGAACAATAGCTTTACGTGGATACGGGAAATCTTTTGTATATTCCCACATCTTCACCATCCTGTACTGGTATTACGGGCCCCCAATAAAATCCAGGGAGACTTCAGACAACTTGTATTCAATCCAAAGGAAACAGTGGAAAAACAAGAGCTGAGATCAAGAAAGAGAGACCTTTACCTTCATGTCACTTTTGCTCTTCATTTGTTATGCCCATATTAGAAAATAAGACAGGTCAGGGCCTATTTTTTGGTCCAGAGACCACTTGGCACATCAGGGTCTGCCTTCATCTGGATGAACTTCCTTTCTCCCCAAGACAAGGTGCCAAAAGCAAACACTCTTGGGCTACCCAATCCTCTAAACCAGGTCTGAGTTTGTCTGAAAATGTTTCTTGGCATGGAACACAACATGTCCCATGTCCAATGCTGGGGGACACCAATGGCCAAACCATCACTCTCTCACATCAGGCCAAGCATCCAGGAGCAGTGAACTTCCAGGAACATCCTGGACACCACATGACATGAAACAGGTAAGGCACATCCCTCCTGAGGTGGGCACTGGGGTCCCACAGACAGAATTTGCCATCGTTCATGGGCCCAGCAGCACAAGTTTAACGGAGAAGAGTCACTGGCTGCGAGCCCAACCTCTGACAGATTAGTGTCTGTCCTAGAGGCAGAAAATCTGGTCCACAGAGATTAGAAGTGCTCTGCCCATCTTTCTTTGTCAATAACCTCCTGGGGATGGATGACATACGGATCAGCCCTCGGCAGCAGGGGAGGTGGCAGTGGGACAAGGGTGTTTTGCTAAAGAGGCAGTGATGTCCTTCAGCCTGGCTTTCACACACACACCTTTCCTCTTCTCTGCAGTCTTTCCATACAAGGAATCTCTCTTTGCAAGCAGACCTGGTGCTGGCAGAAAGAAATAATCTTTGACATATTTCCTGGGGGTGCTTTGATAATGAAAAAAGAGTTAAACACGAGCAACACCTGACTGGCCTTCCTGCTTTCTTTTTATCATTTTAATTACATTTTTTTTTTAACTGTTTGAAAAAAACCACCAAAAATAAGCAAAACAATGTCCACATGTCAGTCGTCAGATAAAAGCAATTTTGAAATCTGATGCTTATGTAGCTCTGTAGGCACAGTAGATATTAATAATTCAACAAAATATTATAATCATTACTATATTTGGCAGTATAAGAACAGTGCGTTTTAGCAGAATTTCTCTCCAAATCTCATTGCAACAGCCATTAATAAATAAAATGCAATTCAGTGCATTAAATGTGTTGTTTAAAGGCTAAATATTTCATCAGAACTAATTCATTTTAAATAATCAGACTAGGACTCTCCTCCCAGCACCAGGACAAATCTCAGCTCCGTACACTTTCCACACTTAGAAATGAAATTATGTTTCAAAAAGCAAACCACAAATTGAATTCAACTGGAACATCTACACAGCAGCTCTGAGACTACAACCCACTGGATCACATTCAAACAGGCCACAGGTCTCAAAACTTTGTTATGCTGTTTTTGCCACCCAAGAAAATTTAGATTGAAAAAATACAGTAGAACTATTTGCATTTATTGCCTGCCTTGAACTGTGGCCAGTGTCTGATTCCCCACGGGAAGGAATAAAAAAGGCATGTTGGTCCAGACCTCAGCTGCCAATAGCTACAGATAGCAGTGCTTATCCAGTGCTTCCCACCAGCCACTCCACAAGGGCTTTGCAAAGGAGGCCAGGTGCCTCTCACAGGCGGGGAAACTGAGGCACAGAGGGAAACAACTTGTCAGCAGTTAATATAAAGCCTAAAGGCTGAGTTCCTACATATTTCTGCATCCTGCACAAGTGACGCACATGAAAGCTCTACCTCATTGCCCCCTAAGGCACTCATGACTCCATTTCAGTTGCAACTTTATGCTGGCAAATGCTACTTTTTTTTCCCCCTAAAGTTTCTTCTTGTAAATCAGGAATGCGACCAAGTAATTTAGATCTGAAGTGCAACTCCCCCTCCACTCGCAAACACACCCAACCTACCCAGCCATAAATTGGTGAGTTTCTAAATCAGGATGAAGAGGGAGTTTGATTTTAGTTTCTGTCAGCTGGTATTATTAGCAAAAAAATGCTAAGAAACCCATATTAAAAATTAAATAAATGACAAACCAAAACTAAACAACTCAAAACAAATAAACAAGCAAAAATCACACATGTTTTTCAGTTTGAAGTTTCCAGTTTAAAAACTTCTTCAAAAAAAAAACCAAACAAAAAAAAAAAAAACCAACAAACTAACAAACACAACCAAAAAACCACTCTCTAAACTACCTGTCATTTTCTGGCCACCTCCAGAACAGTGTGTGAGCATCCACCCTGCTGACTGACAAACTGACGTCAGCAAGGTAATTCCTGTAATTAAAACAAAACAACATGACCTTACAAGCAGGCCCTGCATCAGACACTATAATCCCTATTTTTACCCATGGAGCTCACTGCTTTCCTCCAACAAGAGCACATAAACACTGCAACCTTCTTTTCACTGACTTTACACCAAGACAGCATAGCACAAAAAAATCACAGGGAGCAGTATTTTCAAGCATGACTTTCTACAGTAAAATAGAAACTTAAGGCCAGCATATTTTGTATCTTCTAAATTGTGCTGAATTTGCTGTCATAACTATATAATAAATACTTGTTTTAACCTTTTAAAATAAAAGTATCAGCTTTTCCATAACAAAAAATTCTTTAAACAATTCCTTAAAAATTAGGGAGATGTGATTTTTATTTTGTTGGTTGGTTGTGGTGGTGTTTGTTTATCTTTTCTAAATCAGAATGCAAGTATGTGCTTTGTCCAAGTCAAAGCCTGGGGAGACCTGTCAGGGTGGTGATGGGGGTTAGGGATTAAACCCAAATTATTTCCCTTCTGTCAACCAGCCCACACACACTCAAAAACACCAAGGTGAGCAGTCAGTTATTTACAGAGCTCTCTGTACTACAAATTCTTGATTCCAGAGAGATGCCAGATACAATTCACTGCCAGATACAGCTGTGCTACTAAGCAGTGTGACATTGGCAATAGATGGACTTTTGGTCTCGTCCAGCATATCTGATCTTATGATCCTGGGCGCAGGTCCAAACCCCATTAAACTCAATATAAATGCAAAGAATTCACTGGCTTTGAGTCAGACCTTATATGACAGTGGACAAGAGCAGCTAGAGATATTTAACCTGTCAAGGAGAAGAGTTAATGGGAGCTTGCTCTAATAAATACACTGCCTTTACCACACTGTCTGTTTGTGCTTTAAGTCATTCATCCTCAAGGGCTAAGGAGCCTTAATTTCTGAGCCAAAATCCAGATTATTTCTCTGGGCTTTCATCAAGACACTGCTGCACCAGTCAGACGAGCCAGCAGGACCTGAGCTAGAGGGGAACCTAAACCCAGGACCAGTGAAGGACCAGCACAGCATGGCTAGAGAGGTCACAGCCAACAATGGAATTTGGGAAACTGATCCAGAGCTCAGGCAAGGAGCAAAGCGGCAAGAGAACACACCACACCACCAGCCAGGATGGTCTCTACCACGGCAGTAAAGAAGCCTCATTTTTGTTTGACGTGCTGTTTGGACATTGCTTGGTGGAACTTTGCAAATGAAGCCCTCATCATCACTCAAAGCTACTTCTAAAGGACTGCATTCCTGGATTGCTCAACCCCTCCAAGAGACACCACTGCTTCACCATGCAGCGTGATGGCTTCTGACACTTGGTAATTTATCACTGTGTTGATGCTTTCCTGGCTGCTGTTATGAAACTCAGGTAGAATCACAGCCTTGCAGATGGAAGGGGCTTTCAAATTCCATCCCATCCAAGCCCACCAGCCACCAGAGAACGGGAAGGCACATGGATCTAATTCTCATCTTACTGAAATTTCATCAGTGTATCAGCACTGACTTTGAAGGTATTACTGTTGCCCTACTCAGCATCAGGAAGATGAAAAATATGCCCTTGAAATAAAACATGCTGCTCTGACAGGAGCTCCTGCTTCATCAAGCTAAGGTCCTTATTGAGGCAAGATTTTATTGCAATACCAAGGATTTAAAACAAGCACAGCAGTTTTATTAAAGAGAGAACAAAAGACAAACCAAAGGGTTCCAGTGACAAGTTGCTCCAGGCAGAAGTGAGGGATCCAGAACACCATGTCCAGTCTGGCAAAGGGATCACCCACAGCACTTGGTCTGTCTGGCCAAGTCTGTGTACTATTTATCTACTCAGCTGAAAAAAAAAAAAAATCTCCTCATAGCAGCTGTTTCTACAACAAGCACAGAACAGCCTGGCAACCCCAGCTCAAGGCTACAGCATAGCACAGTGTTTAAAAGTCTGGTTTGCTAGTTTATTACAAAGGGTTTCCTCCCTCCAAATTCCAGTCAGGTGGGTACTTGTGACCTCTCAAAACAGAAACCCCTCAGAAGAAGTGAAGATATTTAGCTAAGCAGTGAACTGACAGCCCACAGTGGCCCAAAAGGCTTTGAGAGACACCACGTGCACCAGGAAGGGATATCCATCTTCTTCCAGAACAAGCCCAATAGCATTTAGGATACAGTTTAACACTGAGATTTTTATTCTAAATATTCCAGAAGAACAGAGACTTGGCAAGTTCCAGCTTGGCAATTCTCACCCTGAAGTGTTCAAATCACTGGTAGGCAATTAACATCACTGTTTGCATTGCTAATGCACATGCTAGTGCACTTGAATATCCAAGTTTCTCATCAGAGCAAGAAAGGGAGAAAGATACTTGCCCACACTATGGCGATACCTGAGTCTTCCTCCCTTAAGTCACAGACTTAGTCATGTTCCCCACAATCAGACAACTCATTTTCACTGTCCCAAGTTCAGGACAATAGAAAAGAAAATACAAGACAAATGAAAAAAAAAAATCAAGGGCACAAATTAAAGGAGATACATAAAGATACATAAAGACACCTAAAGACCCAGACTAGCAAAACTAACTGCATACAGGAATATTCACATTAGGGTCCTGCCCACACTAGCATAAATCAAGTTCTACTGAAGCAACACCAACATAAAATCACCATAAACAAGAGTGGATTTGGAACACTAACATCAGCTGAACAGTACCCCTTGAAAGGCTAATAGGTATTTACTGACATCCTTCCTCTCCCTTCAGTTAATGCCAGGACAGATCATTTTGCCAGTGGTCTAAAGCTTTAGCTTTCGTGACAGCAATTTATGCACCCTGGCAGGTGAGAATGACCCATTCAGCATAAATAAGAAGGAGAAAAGCCTCCTGACAGTATTTCTCTCCCCAGTTCTTGTCTGAGACAATTTCAAGTACCATTCAGCCATGGCATGTCTAACCCAAATTGACCATGTCCCAGACTCCTGGGAGTCAGATCCCCTGACTTCGAATAATCCCTTTCCTCCCTTCTCCCCCAGCAGGACTTAGGCACAAAGCAGTACATCATCAAAACACTGTCTAAGTTCCCAGTGGCTGTGCATGCCTTGCTCAGGGGACTGGTTTTTTCTCCTCTGGTGCTAATTCCATCTATTAGGTTCATTCTCTGTCCATGCCCTGGGCAGGAGCTGCCGTAGCAGAAGGATGCCCAAGAAAAATGCATCAGGACAAGTCAAGCACAAGCGTGCCTCTGGAGGCAGACCATTTAAATAAAGAATGAACCAGAAAAAGCTGCCAGCTGCCCTGTAGCCAGCACTGTCTGTCAACAAATATTCACCACAGGGGACTATCACAGGAGCAAAACACCTTCTGGCCCATGTTCAGGAGGGAGAAAGCAAGCACAAAACTGACCAGTGTGCCACCCCAGGGACTGGCACAACCTGGTGTCAAAAAGTCAGAAACAGCAGAAAAGGCCACATCTGCCCCAACACAACTGATCATCTATGGTCTGTAGAAACAAGCTGGCAGGGAATGCCCACACTGCCTCCTCTTCAGAAAATTCAAATTCCATGTATGAAGATGAAAACAATGGCAAAGTTCTGCATCTGTATCATATACATCATCCTTTAAAGACACAGAATTTGTGCAAGGTGCTGTACATACAGCTGTGTGGGGAGGAAGCCTCTCCTATTCCAAATGTTTATCGTTAAACATAGTTTTCTACTTCTCTCTTAAAACCCTTCAACTCCACTGGCATTTTCTGGAAAAGAAAAAAACGTTCTTAGCTCAGGACAAAAAAGGTTGAAAGGAGAGATCCCAGTTAATTGCCAGCTCTTTCCCGCCTTACTACCATTCCCTCCCATCTCCTGATCAGTGAGATCTGCAGACCAGAGCAGAGCAGCACTGAACCAGGGAGGACACGCGCTTTAGGAGAGCTCCAAATTCATCACACCAACAACCACGTTCAGCCTACGGAACCTGATGTAACTGAGGGTTGCCAAATCCAACTGTGACAGGCACAGAAAAACCTTCACTCTGACTCATACCAGAGGCTGTACAAGTCACTGCCACTGTGCAAAGGCCATAGCAAAGGAAAGAGGAGGAAGGGACCTGCAGTACCATATAATAGCATCAGAGCCCACAGATTACAGCAGGGGGGTGTAGAGAAGGAACAGAGGAAAAGCAGGAAGAATCAGACTATGGCCCCAAATCATCCCTGGCTACATTTTCCTAATTACATAGTTATATACCTAGTTCTATAGTTATCAGGTTACATATCCTTACACACATGTAAACATAGGCATAGTGTCCTCTACATTTCTAAAACACTTTTTTTCTTTTAAACCACGTAGTGATTAAAAGGGGATTTTAAAAGATGTAAAAAAGCACAGGAAGCTCCACTCTGTCCCCTCCCATCCTACTCTGAGCTGCCCTCACACAGCTGATTTTGACAAACACAGGTACAGCAAGCTTTGTTTTGTTAAACCTGTTAGGTACCAAGGGCAATAAATGTTCCAGCCAACTCTCTGAGGTAAGAATGCACAGCATTAGACAGGGCTAGAAACAGAAACAACAGGACTGAACACTTTCACACACACATCAACTCACTCCTGCATCCTCACACATTCCATGGATCAGCTCTGGCCTCTCACCCTTGTCTCCCCCAGGGTGAGCACGTGAGGAGAACTCTGGCTCATTCCAGCCTCAGAATAGCATCCACTTAGTCAGTGACTTTCATGACTGTTAAACTTTGTCTTTGGGAAAGAAAATAAGAACCTCCTCTTTTACAGAAGACGTAGCATTCTCAAATGATTCACTATTTTACCATGCAACATTTGATCTCATTCTGCAGAATTAGACCTGCCTATTTCCCCTTTCTATGAGTTGTTTCTCCATCTCCCCAATCCAGTTTATTGCCTGTTTCCAGTAGCACTACAGGAAGCACAAATAAATTTTTTTTTTTTTAAATCCACAGAAAGATGAGAGCCCAAAGAACAAAACCTCAGTGCAACTCAGAAAGGCAGGCTTTGTTAGTTGCAGTAACAAGGAGGAACAAGTAATGCAGATAATCTGAAATTAATTAAAGGGAAAAGCACGTAGCATTGAACCTGCCACAAAGAGGTGCTGTATGAGCAAGCTGAGAATGCTACACTATCAGCAATGTTGCCTTTGATTAAAGGAACTGAGTTTTCAGGCAGGGTAGCAAAAACCAACATGAACACTTAATTACGAAAATTAAGAACTCCTCAGTGCTGATGCTGGAGCTGTGGTTTAGGTGCCTTGAAAAAGAAACAGTTTCTGCTTTGGATCAACAGACCACGCTATCTGTGAGTTAGCATAGGAGGGATAACTTTGGAATCTTGAGACCAATTTGAACTGAATTCAACAAGGGATAAAAGGTCACAGAGGTGCAGAATTGCTCTACGCTGAGCTGAGGGAAGAAGCAGGCCCCAAAATAGTATCTGGCCAGAACCATAAGCCACCCAGTGTCCACTTTCATAGCTGGCAGGGCTCCAACTGATTGATTCATCAATCACAGCCAGCTCTACAGCACACCTGTAATGCTCAGCCAAGGATACCTTGTGCCACTCATAACCCCTCCAAACAGGCAGCAGAAGGAGGGATCATGACAGAGATGACAGAAGACACAGAGAGAGAGAAGAGTCCTGGAAGGGCACACAGTTAAGTGGCTGCAAACTTCTTTTGCTTGACAAAATGACCAGGCATTTTACTCATTTCCTGGTCCTTCAGAGAGCAGACAGCTCTCACAGGTCAGATAACAAAGTGTTCAGCATGGCTACTGGGGCAGGGCATCAAAAACACTCAGCAGAAATCATAATCTGGTGGGCTGCCCTGGCCAGATCATTTTCTGCTTTATTCCATATCCCACCGTTTTCTGAAAGCCCTTCTGTTAAAGGCTCAGCTACTCATAGGTAGCCAAACAATCTCTATTATACTTCTGTGACACCTGATATGGACACTGTGACTGGATGGGGCTTTGTCCTGGTGTTGCTCCAACCGTTGCCAAAGTACACCTGAATAAACATTCTTTCTTCTGAAATACCAGTTCTCTCTAGTAGCATGGCTATCACACCGGTTTGCAATCTCACTGTCTCACAGGCAAAGCTCTTTTCAGGCAAGGTACAAATGTGTTTTTCAGGGCCCCCCAGAACAGCAGGCAGGCCTGCCTCTCCCACCACACACTGTGTGCAAAAGGTGACAGGTCTCCTTCACGTGCAGGCTCACCAGTCCTGTCCTGCACCAGGCTTTTGGCCGAACTGAAGGAAAACCCTGTCCCACTCCAAACACAAGGTTCATGCAAGTTCAGAGAGCCAGTCTGTCTGTCCACAAGTGCCAGGCCCCAGCCCCAGACACCCACCTGCACCCCCATCCATGCTTCCACTGCAGTGTCAAATACTAGCAACATTTGGTTGGTTGGGAATAAAACTAGAAAGACACTGTGGGTGGTAGAACAAGGACATTACTCCTCACATGCTGGCCTAGCCCTCCACCTGGCAGAAGACTGACACAAGGAAACCCAACCATGCCCCACCAAGAGGGCAGAAAGAAGATTCATTTGCCCTGTCTCACTCAGGAGTGCTTCACCTGCACCTGGTGTTGGACAAAGACTTTTCCCCTTTGGCTGTGAAGTGGAACATAAATGGTGGGGAAGCCACCTTAACGAACCTAGAAGCTTACAAGACCCTTGAACTCTGCATCATACTACATTACCCCAGGTAAAATTGCACAAACAGGCACTCAAAAGTACACGTGCTATCATCCTAAATTATTCCAACTCATTCCAAACAATCCACATACTTCAGAGTCAGCTCCCACGCCCCTCATCAGACAGATGTGATGCCTCTCCTGTTTGCATTTCCAATGAAAGCCCAAATTCATGGCTCCCACAGTCTCATCATGTTGATTCTCATCCAGCTCAAAAGGAGCTGCAATTTCAAACGGCTTGATCTGTGAAGCCAAGCAGGTAAAGGGACTGGAAGAGCAGACAAAGATGGTCTTAAAACACTTTGAGACAGAACTTTTCAGTGCTTTAACTTGATCAATCTGTTAATGATTTTAGCTGTGCATGTTCTACTTTTCTACTCTTGAGAGCCCTGTTCTTTTCCTTCTTAAGTCCTCACCTATTTTTCCTTTCTTTCATGAAATCCCTTATAAAAAAAATATACACAGCATCTAAGCTGCGGCAATGAAGTAAAATAAGTCCTTTGTTATTACGTAGACACATCAATACTGAGTAGATCCAGAGTAGATCCCTCCTTTCTTGCATGCCTCAGTTTTCTCAAAAAAATAGAAAAAAAAGGCTTATACTACTGACCTTCCTTTTAATGACCGTGGGAATACACAGCTGAAGCAGGCAGCAGAAGACCTTTATAAGTACAGTCATGTCTGTCATTCTGCAAGCTCCAAATTGGCAGGCTTTGGTGGTAAAGGACAGGAAGACCTGAACAGAGAAATGTCTCCATATACACAGCCATCCACCCCACTGCCTTGTGCAGAATGAATTCACCTCCCAGTTTTCTAACAGGCAAATAAGGCCACAGACCAGCCAAATATGCCTGCACCTCATGGTATTGACCACAGCTGGGGAGGGATTTTTCAAACAGTCACCAACTGCAGGGAAAGACTAACAACCAATTAAAGGTCCCACTCCCTCCCCACCTGCACCCATGAGGTCCTAAAGCATTTTGGCAAGAGGAAGATAATCATGTTTTACACATTCTCTTCCACCCAACAGCTTTTGCAAATGTCCATCCATTTCAAGCCTCAGCAACAGCCCTTCACGTGAGTTAACTCTTCCTTGTAGATACAGAAGCCAAGACATGGGGCAACACACAAACTTTAGGCACAATGGCAAGACCACGAATCACAAAGACAACCTGCATGCACAGCCTGCTCTCCTCTGGCACCCAAGGACGCACATCTGAAATCAACCCATACATTACTCTCTGCCTCAAAAGTCAGCAGGAGCTCTGTGTCAAGTCTTCTGCTCCATTAACCCCTCACTGGGGTCCTCTACCAAATCCCCATGAGAGGCTCAAACCATTTCTGGAGTCTACCAGCAGCACCACTGAAGATGTACCAGCAGTAACCACATGTTACAGACTAAAGCAGTGTCAAAGCAGTTGCTTCCAGCATCCCAAGTTCTTCAGCCCATCATTGACCTAAGTGATTTGCAGTTGCTCGGTCCTAGTTTTTTTTAAATCCCAAACATACATTTTAGTCCCAAAGAGATCAGTATGTGCAACCATTATTCCCAGGAAATGTTTCTTTGTCCCACAGTGAAGTGGCTGGTAAGAATTCAAATTCTTACTGTTCCTCCACATCCACAAGAAATGAAAAGAGGAACACAAACACTAAGATTTGTGCAACACCTTCAACTTCAAGAGTGCCAAGTGGCAGGGACCTGTCAGGGCAAGAGCATCCTCTGTGGATCAGGCACAGGGAGAGAGGTGATGGAGCCCAGTTCTCCTGCCCTCCCCCGTCGCTGTCGATGGTGTGGGAGAGGGAGCAGATCGGCATCGAGGTGGGTCTGTCAGCAGTGACCCTCGGGGGCTGGCGCCGACACAACGGGGCAGGGCAGTGGGGGAGATGCAGGGTGCCGCCAGGACCCGCATCGCTGCCTCCCGTGCCGCACAGGTCAAACACGATCCCTCTCCCACACCGGCTGCACCGCCGGCAGCTGAGGGGGATGCTGGAGGTTTTATAGGCACATGACTCAGGCTGGAGGGGACGGAGCAGATGAGAGACTCCGGCACAGGGAATCCCATCTTCAGGAAAAAGCCTGACAGCGATTAGAGACAGCACAAAGGGAGACAGCATCAATGCACGGGACGGCAGAACGCTTTACCACGAGCGCGTGTCTGGTAGGAGTCTCCTCTCTCACGGAGGGAACCCCAGACAGCGGGAGTTCCCAGAGTCAGTGACTCCGAGCGGGTTTCCATATCGATATTCCAGCAGCCTCTGCCTCCCCAGCACGCAGTCCCGGGCTCCAGCAGCGCTCCCTCCCTTTCTCAGATGCCCACGCTCCCTCTAGCGCCCGGCTCCGCTTCCCTCACCCGGGCAACCCGCACCCTTCCCTCAGCCTGTGCCCGGGGATCCACACCCCGCTGGAGCTAATTAAAACTGCTGCTATTTGGGGCACGCAGGCCCTGTAGTGCTCTGCAGAGCTGCCTGGCCGGCGATTGTGTCGCGTGTCGGGATACGAAGAGGAAAAAACACCGCGACAGCCTCAGTGTCAGGGCTTTGCCACTCGTTTTAGTGGGAGAGCAATCAGGTCTCCTTCAGCACCGAGAGGGATGAACAAAAGAAAGATATGATCACTCAGCATCAATCTGTTCTTACTTTTATTGCATTCTGGGACTCCAAGGGTTATGAGGGCTGGAAATTGACCCTAAAATTTCCATGGCAGATTATTTATCAAATATGTTTATACCCATGCAGCCACGTTCTACAAACATGCAGCAAATTTTCTTTGGTTCCCTCAGTCTCATAACACCCCATAAAGGCAGGAAAGGAAATACTTCCATGCTCTCCTTTTTGCACGGAAGAAATACTAACAACAGTGATGTGGTTCTCCCTGAACATTAAGGGGAAGTTAGGATTTGGGAATTTGTTTACCTTGGATTCCTACACAGAGCTTAAGCAAACCAGGAAAGTTGCGTGCAAAGGTGTGACTGCAGCAAAGTATATTCCGGCTAAGGGATATTTCAGCTTAAATTTCCTGTTGGGGTCCACCAACTATGTCACCAGAGCAGTCTCCAACATGGCTTACAGCGTGGGTCAAACTCGCACAGAGTAACAAACTGAGCCAAGCAAGAGACGGTGAAAGGCTGAGCACAAGAGAGAAGGCAACTCATCTGCCAACACTCCTGTGGCTGTAATTCAGAAAACATAAAGGGTCCACAGGTCTCCTTGCTGTACTGCTCCATGTTTCCTCACCTCTGTACTCATTCTTCAATCTTATTTTCTGCTGCTATAGGATCCTACAGGTTGAATTCTCAACAACAGTAAACTAGCCTAGATCAATCCTACATCAGTTTAAACTGAGGATCCAAACAAATACTTTGCTGCTTTGGGGAATTTCTGCAATTACAGCATTCAATGCTTCACAAGGAACATGTCATTTAATTTACTGTCTTGATTGAGGCAGGTTGGATTCAACACCTTCAAACACACATTCTCACTGGAAAATTGACCAGAGCCCAGCCAAACCCAAGCCTTAGCTCCATAACTGACAGGTCCCCTGCAATGTCTTCAACCAACCCTAACCATGAGCTCAGGCTTGGCCCTCAATTCTGACAGGAATCTGAAATTGTGCGAGTGCTAACTGAAGTAACCATGTACTGCTCTCCGTTCTACGCACAGACACCCAGGGAGCTCAAGGAGCAGTACACCACGGTATGACTTGAGTAAATTCTTGACTGTTTGCAAGACTGATTGCCAGTATCCTTTAGAACAAGTAACACTAAAGATCTTTGCCCTTCACCTGTGCTTTTCCCATTAGGCAACGCTGTTCTGCTATGTTTTCTGAAATCTCTACTACAAATGCAGCTATAAATTTGGAAACTCTCAGAAAGTTTCATCTTCCTACAGCCTTACCTTCAAGAAAATATTTGTTTCATCTCACCTCCCATTTGAGAAAAATCTCCCCCGCCTAACATAAATCTGCTCACACCCATTTTCAAAAGACTTCATCGACTGATTGGGTGAATGTTTTCCATTATGAAAAAAATAATTAAAGAATCATGTAGCTGTTTCTATTTGCATTTAGTCCACTGTGAAAGTTTAGCCACAAGTCCTAGGCCTCATCCCTGATCATGGCAAAGTCTGAGTACTGAGGTCTGAAGAGAAACTGCTGACAGACACCTAGGACAGGAGCAGTTCTGTTTCGTAAGCTTGGAACTACAAGAACATCAACAGTTTGCTGTGCCAGGCAGGGAAACGGCCCAGGGAACAATATCCACAATGGGCCACAAATAATATCCAGGCCCATATACTGGCCATCAAGCTGACTTTGCAATGAAACCAGTCTGGAGAGAAATAACACAAAGAATATTTTCCAGATGTCTTCTCCCTGCCCTACTAACTCAAAGAAACCACAAAAGCAGTTGCCGTGCCAGAGTTTAATTTTCGTTCCCAATCTTCTATTTAAATATTAATTAAAAATGGGTTGGCAAGGTCCTGGAGAAGGACTTAAGTGGCAAGCTTCATTAATAAAGATAGAGGAAAGTGGTAACGCCTCAAGATATTTTGCCAGAGTTGGACTACCTTCAACGGCAGCAAGAACATAACCTAGTCAAAAGGTATTTGAGAAAGAAACAGTCTAGCACAGAAATTAAAATATTTACAAAATGCAGTGCAATTAATATGGTTGCTCTGTTACCATTTTTGCACTCTAGGAGTAAACATTTTAGACTGAAATCCAGCTGGACTTTTGGAGCAGATACCCATGGCTGACAACTAAATGCAGCTTTGCCTGCCTAAAGATTCCCCTTCCTCCCTTCCAAGCATAGCAGTCTATTTGGAATTGCAAATATTGCCCATCACATACTGCATTGCAAGGCATCTTAATGAAAAACTACCTGGCACAGACTGAACCCATTGGCCTCCCCAGCTTGTAATTCTCCATGGGAGTGAGTAATGTCTCAGCATCCAACCACCAGTACATTAGCAGATCACACCAGAACCCTGCCAACAGCATTCAGAGGAATCATTCCCGGAAGAGACAGGCTTCACTGTGAGAACTTGCACAACCTGCTTGTCACTGCCAGCCCCCAGACCTTGTATAGGGTAAAGAAAAAGGATGGGTGGTAATAGGAGGTAAAGAAAACCCATTCAGAGCAGAATGGTTCCCATCAGATCATCATCTTTACATGAGTCTTGAAAATCCCCAAAGACTTTCTTGTACCTTGCTGCAGCACTTTCTTTGAGAAGAAACTTTTCCTAATGTCCAATATGAGGTATGTTGGGGCCGTTAACACATATTAATCCCTCTTCAACCAGTAAGATAAGCTTCATCTTCTCTCTGCTTCCAACGTCTGTAAGCTACTGCAGCACTATTAGCCTCCTCTTTATCATCTTGTCCCAAAGGCATCTCATATTCCAAGTCTTGGAGTCAATCTTGAAACCATATTGACTCTAGAAATGACAGTCACAGGTTGACTGGACAAAACAGTGCAGTGTGGCTGCCGAGATAAAACAAGGCCCCAGTCCAGCGTCTCACTAGTTCTCCTCCTGCCTTTCCCACTTTTCAGGGCCTGGATCATGCTGTAAGCATCAATGCAATTTGCACAAGTAGCAGCTGCACCATTGAAGCACACCAGGCTTCGGGTTTATCTTCTGCACTGCTCTACTACAATGAGCTAAAAAAAATGCAAAACTGACATTTTTCATATAGAATGAAAAAGCCAACCCCTAGGATCACATAGGAACTTGGGCTGGCTTCAGCAACCTGCAATACTACACATGCCTTAGACAAATGCCCTCTCCGGCTCTTACTGGGGCATTATGGTGCATTTCTCATCTTTATGCCAGAAGTTTGAGAGAATTTATGTCAGAATCTGGGAGATGTCCCTGCCCATGGCAGTGGGGATTGGGACTACATGATCTTTAAGATTTCTTCCAACCCTTAATATTCAATGATTCCGTGGAGTTTGCCTCTGGTTACTAGAAAGGCAAGGGCATATACACATGGGATAGCTAAAGTACACAGCGATCATTAGCTGCAGCGCCTCCATAGATGGTGGGCTGAAAATGTCTTCCAGAGAAAACTAGACATGTGCATCTTTTCTTCTCATATTGAAAAAAACCTGCCCACAACACCACAGAAGTTGTAGTAATTCCATCACAGAAAAAGCATGGACAAAATTAAGTACTTCCTATAAAAAGCTACATTCATCAGAGGAACAGCTCTGAAACCTAATGACAACAGTTCCCATTTCCCATTCCACCAGTGATCATACCCGAAGAGCAATCCTAGTAAGTGTCTTTTATTCACTGTATCTTCTTAAAATCTCTTGGAAAACTAACCAAGAAATGAGATAGTGAGATCTAAAACCGTAAGAGCATTAAAGGTACTGCTACCTTTTTTTGCAGATCGTTATCCTAGAAATCAGGGAGAGAGGAAGGAAGAAAAGATCATATGAGGAATCAAATCATCTTCACAGGAAGGTTGGAGAGACCATCTGATGAGCAGAACAAGGAAAATTTCATGCACTAACATAAACATCTAGAGAGGGAAAACAAGTGTAGAGGGTACAACTGCGCACTGAATGGCACATTTGTACACAGCATATGTGTTCAGAGGGGAATGGTTTTGGAAAAAGAATGGCTTGCAGATCTGTTGGGAATCATAGTGTTTTTCATTAAAAATTCTCCTTTCTTTAGAAAAGCTTTGGCAAGAAAACATTTTATCTGATCTCTCCAAGGTCCCTCAAGAGCTTCATGACCTTGCTCAATAAATGCTTCTATTAGGGCAGAGTGATACTTGAAGCCCAAATAGAAGTCTGCTTTTTCTAATATCAGACCCACTGAATTAAGCCAAGTTCCCTTTATACAAGCACAGAGAATATAAACCTCACCTCTACACAAAATAGTATTCTTGTATTTTCCTAACCATTTTCACTTGAAGATCCTCAGGTACTGTATAAAGCAGAAATGAATTCTGCTCCACACCACCACTTTGTGGTAGCTAAGTAGTACTATCCTCATTTAACATGGAAGAGGAGATCCAGAGAGGTTAATTGTCTTTCCTAAGGTCACAGAAAAAGCCTCTGGGCAGGACAAAGCAGAGAACCCAAATTCCCTGATCTCACCAGCCTTTTGCCTCTATAGTAATCCTGACCTCACTATCTGCAAATGGAGAAAACAAAAGTTTGTTGCCTGGAAGGGATTATGTTTTAATAAATTAAATTGGGATTTTAGGGATGTGTGAGAAAAGGGGGATAGGAGATGGACAGAGACTTGCTTTTAAAATAATATATAATATATAATTAATATATAATAAAAATTATTTTAAAAGCAGAGGGTTTTAACATTCTAGGTTAACAAGGCATCCAGCAGCTGCAAAGACCTCCCTTTTGTGGAGTGTCTGCAGATCTACACGTCCCAGTAAAACCCCAATTTTTTATTACCTTCTTCATCTTTGCAAATCCATCCAGTTTTTAGGAATACCCCACCACTAATGCATGAAACTTGATTGATGGTGTTTTTAATAATACATAAGTGACAAAAGCTTAGGTTTTGAAGTCTGTTCAAGTAACAGAATTGTAAAAGCAAGCTGTTTGCCTCTTTACTGCTTTGGCAGCCTGAATACAATAACAGACAGATACATCCTACTGACTCTCCTAGGTCAACTGGCATAGTCATGACACGAGTTAGTATCTGTTGTCCATCTTCAATACACCTTCCTGCTGCTTTACATCTCCCACGACCCAAGAAAATTTATGCTTTGTGATGTGGGGCTGGGAACCAATGTGGCTGGCAAAAGAAGCCACACTGTTTGCCTGAGTGACCTTGGGCAAATTGCTTCATGTTCCTGTGCCACAGACACCCCAACAGTAGAATTAGGTAAAAACTGAGCTGCAGCAGAAAAATAGGCATTGGATTCAGCCTTAGCTGTTGATAAATGAAAGAACCCAGATTCGAGCATATAACTTTCCTGCTACACAGTTATAAAAAAAAAAATCCAATTAATTACTAAATGCAGTATGTTTTCTGGAAAAGACAGGAGTGAAAAAGTCTCAGAATACTAGACCTCATATTAGAAAATTCACAAAAAGATAACATTAGTATTTATTAACATGCTTGCTTCTCCTTCCTACAAACACTACACTGGCAATAAACCAGTCTTTTGCTTTAGCTTGTGCTTTTGAGTTGGAAGCTTTCAATGCATGGTATTTTGAGGTGCAAAATCCTAATGGCATGCCATAAACAATTGAGACATTTTCTTTCATTACTCTCCTCAGTCACCTAAAGTATAAGGAAACTAGTTGTTTAAATAGAATGTTTCTGTAAAAGAAACCAAGGAAGGAGGGAGAATATTGTGAAAATCACTTTCTGAGCTGTGCTTTAGGAAAAAATAACCTTTCTTTCCCCTGCAAATGCCTACAGAATGAGTTTTCTTTGCTACTTTTAGCAGAAATACTCAAAACTATTGGAAATCCACGCTGGGAAGGCATGGGGGAGGCATTTTAGATTCTTTTGCTCAACACTCCTTGATTCAGCAATAAAATGAAACAAAAGAGAGGTGGTTTTCTTCATTACATGGCATGTTATATTAAAAATTAATAGTCCTAGAGACAAGTGTAGTGCTGAAATATACCATACAGCTGTTTTCTCTTCAGTGTTTACTTTCGTCTTTAATGAGAGTGAAATTCATGCCTGGCAAACACAACTGCCTTTAAAAATTGGTTAAATAAAAGTAACATCCACATTGCTGTTAGAATTATTGCCTAAGTAATAATAAATAGACAAAAAAACTTCCAGTCAAAAAAAAAAAAAAAAAGATGGTTGAATTGCACACTAGAACCTGTAGCTGATGCACAGATAGACAGACAGACAAGTAAGTAGACAATTTGCTTTTCTCATGGCTAGTAAGTTCCATGAAGAATGTATCTGAAAATGCAGCCAATCTATGCTGTTAATAGCGTTATACTCATTTCCAATAGTGGCAAAACAATAAAAGAGGCATTTTCAAGGCAGTGACAAGCTATAATAATCAGAATAATGGGAATATTGTCACCAGACATACAGGTTTCCCAGAGTCATTTAAATTACATCTGTTCCCAGACTACATGAGAGTAGAAATGGTATTTCTGACACCAAGTCAAAAGAAACTTTAAGTTTTGTCCACAGCCATCTGCCGGGCGTTGCAAAGCGGGTGTGAGGGAGGGCCCTGCACTATCATGGCACAACATGTGGGCTTTTGGGACATGCCCCCTACACACGCACACACACAATCCCACAGGCTTTCAGGGACACCTCAGCGACTCGTTGTTACTGACTTCGGGGAAAAGGCGTGAGATGCCTTGGATTTTTTTACAAACTTTTCACTGTGCTTGCACTACGTGCCTCCACTCTAAGCTCCTTGACGTGCTGTGGGGCTTTCCGCCTCTTAATGAATTAATGGGATCTCTCTTGCCTCCAGCTCTCACAGCGGGGCACTGGAGGGCTTTTCCACCACCCCTATACATCATTTATCCCAGGCAGGGAGGCAGCGAAGCGTGTCACGGTGTTTATGACATATGGAGAGACGGAGAGTGAGGGTCCCCAGGGGAGCGGCCCACGGGACACGCTGTAGCGCAGCGGAAGGGCTCGGGCCAGCCCGGCCCTTCGGGGCGCTGCGGCCGCGCTGCCCGGGGACCGCGGCTCTGCCTCCGGGGGCGGGGGCAGAACGATGTTCCCACGCGCCTTCACCTTTCCCCAGGAAAACTTTTCTCCTGCGGCCATCGCTCCGTGTCCCACTCCCGCTGGCAATAAGGGCACGGTGCCCACCCAGCGCCCCTCTCCTCCCCGCACCCCGGCCCCGGCGCCAGCCGCGGCCCCGTCCCGCCACTGTCCCGGCTCCTTCCCCCACCAAGCACGGCCAGACCGGGTCGGGTCGGGTCGGGTCGGGTCTGCGGGGCGGTACTCACGCTGCTGTTGTGGCCGGACCAGTGCACCATGGCTTGGTTGTGCGCCGCATCCCCGGTGAGCGCGAAGGTGGTGCTGCTCAGCCTCGGCTCCTCGGCCCCTCGCAGCCGCGCCGCTCTCCCATCCTCGGGGGGCCCGCGGGGCTGAGCGCGGCCGCCGCGCTGCCCCTCGGCCGCGGGCACTCCCCGG